>NC_045542.1:148727686-148980186 GCF_009769535.1 Thamnophis elegans | reverse complement strand
CGGTTCGCAAGGACCGCTGAGAACCGGTTGAAACCCACCCCTGATCCTTCCCCTACCACGCCCACCAAGCCAGGTCCATAGAACCGGTTAAAAATTTTGAATCCCACCACTGTGCAGATCTTTGGTGTGGTGTCAGAATTATGTCAACTCAGTCATAATATTCTGGAGCGTTGCTAAACTGGGGTATTCTGAGAGCTTGAAGTCCACATATTTTAAAGCTGCTAAGGTTGAGAAACATAAAACCCCTTTTTTAGACATAAAACAGGGGTGGAGCTTCCATAGCATGATGATGTAATTGGCCCCTGTGGTCTCATCCCTGCAGCTCCAATACCTTTTGTGGAATAGGTAATCCTCGACTTACAACCATTCGTTTAGTGACTGTCCAACGTTATAACAACACTGAAAAAAGTGACTTATAACTTATAACCGTTGCAGCATCCCCCATGGTCATGTGATTTACATTCAGCTACTTGGCAACTGGTTCACATTTAGGAGGCTTCCCATGTTCTGGGGCCATATGACCTTCTTTTGCGACCTTCTACCTATCAGCAAAGTCAATGGGGAAGCCAAATTCACTTAACAGTGATACTCATTTAGCAATTTAACAACTGTGGCTGGAAAGGTCATAAAATGGGGCAAAACTCTACAACGGTCTTTGCTTAGCAGCAGAAATTTTGGGCTCAGTTTTGATTGTAAGCTGAGGACTAAATGCACTGTAATAAGGCCGAGCCATCTGGAGCAGCTGGAATTTTGTTGTGAAAAGCAGGAGTGGTGGTGCAATAACAGTTATATCTTATCAAAAAATGCATGTTTACTATACAATAGTTCCTTGTTTTGCTGTCCGCAAGTTGAAATTTATTGCTCCCACCCCACCCCTGTGGTTTAACAAATCCACTTGTTCGTTATAGGATAGGAAATTGTGGTTCGTGATGGATCCTTTCCCTGTGATCCTTAAGTTAGTCAACTACAACAGAAACCTGGATTCTTTCTACAGTCCTTTTGTCTATCATTATTTTTTCTGCATCTCTGGACTGTATCTCCTTTATTAACTCAGCTGGCCTGAACACTAGGAGGTTCCCAGATCTTCAAAATGATATTTGACCAGCATTTTTTTTTCTTTTTATAACCCTATAATCCAGGGGTGAAATTCAGCATGTTCTGACATGTTCTGGTGAACCAGTAGCGGAAATTTCGAGTAGTTTGGAGAACTGGCAAATACCACCTCTGGGGTGGGAATGGAGATTTTGCAGTATCTTTCCCCTGCCACGCCCACTAAGCCGCGCCCACAGAACCAATAGTAAAAAAAAAAATGAATTTCACCACTGTTATAATCTCTTTGTTCAAGGTAGAGTCGGAGAATGAACCTGAGTATTTACTGGCCAGGTGCTTTTCCCAATGTCTATGTGGAATTAATAATATATATTTTCTCTTTGCGCCCTGCGAGAGAAATATCCGCTGCTACCTAGGACTGAACTCTCAACCTTCCGAGTGAGAGGCGAGCATCTTCCCCTCTAGGCCCCCCACACATCAATATGGTTTCAAAAAATTAGGAAGTTCCCCCTCCCCCACAGCACTATTAAAGATCCTTGGGAGGGGGCCGGTTGGCACAAAGAATAGATTCCTACAATGTTATCATATTAAATGTGTGACATTTGTGACATACAGTTCCCAGGTGGTATATCCATGCTTCTTCAAAAAGACTCTGTACTGCAAAGGAATTACTCAATTTAGGACTACAACTGCAACCGGAATTCAGCCTCTAAACAATGTCATTAAGTGATTCACATCTGACTTTACAACTTTTTTGTCATGGTTGTTAAGCAAATCACCATGGTTAAGAGAATCTGACTCCCCCCCCCGCTGGCTTTGCTTGTTGAAAGGAACCTGAGAAGGGCACAAATGACCACCAATGACTCTAAGACACTGCAATATGCTAGTTGCCAAGGGTCCAAATTTTGACCATGTGGAGGCTGCAATGGTCATATATGTGAAGACCGTTGATAAGCCACTTTTTTCAGCACTGTTATAACTTCAAACTGTAGGAAGTTAGCACCCACCCTTCTCCTAGAAAAATGCAATACCATGGGAAATATTGAAAAGGCACAATATTATATTTCCCTGGATAAGAAATGGAAAAAAAAACATGTTTTAGACAGGAAACAGACTCACTCTTAATAGCCCCCACCTTTATCAATGGGCCATTTTTAAAAGCCTGGGCCAATCTATTCTACATAACAAAGCTCTCCCCCTTCAGCTCCAGGGTGATGGGATTAAGGTATGATAGTGTTAGCCCTTTGCCCATCTCACCATAGGGCACCTGGGAAGAAGCAAATGCTCAACCAAATGCTCGAAACACAGTCTAGAGAGTTGCCCCTGCATGGCCCCATGGGAGTCTGACAACCAATCAGAATACAAGATCGAGATCAAAGGCCAGAGAGGGCATAAAACCAGGGACTTTCAACATCTCTATCTTTTTTCTTCTTCATCCAATATCTGGAAGCATGTGATCGCCCCCTTTCCTGTTCAGGACCTCAAGCCATGTGGCCCTGTCCACCATTAAACCATCTTTCCAAGCAGCCTCCATGTTTCCAGTGTCTTTTTTTCCACTTGGAACTGAACCCAGAAGGACATTTCTTCCAACAAAACATTTGTTAAATGAATTCAACTCCAGGATTATCTGTATTATGATAATTTTTTTTTATTAAAGGGATGGGTGACAATAATTGAGAATCCTAGTTTTCATGGATAGCCAATGGGGAGAAATGATGGGGAGTTTAGAGTCCAGCGTTGCTCAGCTTGACTGAATAGGCCTGTCCATCGAGAAGCCTTTACTGTCTCAGAATTTAATGGGGGAAGAATAAGAAAGATGGAAATTATACATCTGAAACTGAAGATGTTGTGCATTGGGAGGCATAAAAATAGATGCAGTAGAAACAACTACAACTTCTCGAAAGATAACCCCAGGTTTCTTTTTCATTTGACTTGCTATATTTAAAGATGCAAGTAGAACTTATTCTCTTTCATTTATTTAACTCTATCTTTAAAAATAGTGCACAGGCTTTTTAAAGGGCTCAAATATTTGCTGGCAATGCCACAAAACCATATTCATTCAGAAGCCACTTCCCTTTATGCTCCTTTTCTCATCCATAAAAGGCTGGTATGAGGATTTAGCCGCTGTTTCCTCAAATAGTATCTCTTTGCTCTGTGGTGGAAGAGCCATTGCAAGACAGCCAACATTTACAGGAGTGGGGAAGATTTTGTTTTTAATTTTACATGAAAATCTTTAGATGAATATAGATGGTTTCTGACAAATCCAGTTAAGGTCCACACTGCAGATATCAGATGCAATTCCCTTCTTTCCTATAGTACCACAGACAGCTATTGAGTGTCGGGATCTATGAAGGGAAAGAGAAAAGTACTTTCAGTTTAGGAAAAACAGTAAACAAGAGCCACCTGTTCCATCAACAGATCTGCCTTTTACAGCCTTCCCCCTCCAAAAAACGAATACATATGCGCATACACAAACACACATAAAGGCACACAAACACATGCAAAATGATAATAATTAAGGAAGGTGATATGCTACATTTAGTAAATCAGAGAATTCTTTGTTGTGGAACTGCAATAAGCTATGGGAAGCAAAATATTATCACTAGAATTTTATCCTGTCTTTATTACTTTATAGGTAACGTGAGGCAGGGAACATATGCAATACTCCTTCAACTTCTTATTTTCCCCACAGCAGCAACCCTGTGAGGTGAGTTGGGCTGAGAGAGAGGGAGTAACCCAAGGTCATCTAGCCAGCTTTCATGCCTAAGGCAGGACTAGCATGTTGATGGCCAGGGATTGGTTGCTGTTTCCTTGTGCTGCCAAGTTCTTAGGAGTTGCTGGCCATCAACAAACCAATCAATCAATAGGAAGGCACCACATAACAACCACACACAGAATAGCCCAAAGCATACATTCCAGTAGAGAGAAGTTGTCTTAGGGTCGGCTCCAGCATGAATCTGAAGGCTCTGAAGACTAAACGTCTGGTCCTGGTAACCCACCCAGATTGGATCCTGCAACATTATCCTGGGACATGAATATTTGCCTTCATTTGTGAGGAAGAAGGCGGGGCTTAGCAGTGAGAAGACGGAGTTTCAGGCTATTCCTGAAATTCCCCTATCCCGAAAGAATTTTGGACGGGTTGTTGGACCCTAGCTGTCCCGTAGAGACAGTGAAAGGTGAAGGGAGATCCAGTGACCTCAGAGACGTTCGCAAAGTCTCTGGGGGGCTTGGAATTAACCCCTCCTGCCAACTCCTTTCTGGATTAGCTGTATGCTAACCAAAACTGCAGGTTGCCCCTAAGAATGGTGAAAGTGGATTCAACTGGTAAGCTGGTTTTATTACTCAAAGAGAGATGGTCCGCACTAAAATTTAAGCTAATTGAAACCAAAGAACAGAAGAATCTAGTGGCAAATTGGTTTTTTTAAAAATGGATTTATGGTCAGTGGTTACCCTATTTCTTAAACGCTTCAAGGAATTCTTCAACATTCCCCCCCTGACTCTTTCTAAGTGGGTTGTAAAACTAATCTACTACAAATTGGCTTTCTACGATCTGACACTTTTATTGCTTGGTTGTGTTGGTCTAAGATCAGATAAGATCGCACAGCTCCCAGCGTGTCTTTACTTGCAAATATCTTAGAGCCTCTAACTGCGTCACAACATGGCGTCGATTTATATTCCCAAGGGCTCGTTCCAAATACTTTTTTCTGCAGTTCAAAAGCTGTTTGATTCATATCAAAGATTTGAAAAAAAATTGGATTATTTGACATTAAAATATGAAGAAAAAGGTGAGAACGTTGAATGTTCGAATGCTCCTGAAATACAAATGAAAAATGTGAGAAATGACGTCTGGTCTATCTCGGAGGAAGAAAGGAATGCAATGCTGGAAAGGGGGGCAGCTATACGGAAGATTCATTTTAAGAGACAAAGCGCAGGAGGATTGAGAAGTATTAAAGAATCTACACTTTATGAAACATCATTAGCAGATTTCTTAATTCCACCCTTGAAAATTAAAGTCAATTTGAAAAGTTTAACAAGCCTGGGACAACATTATTATCTCATCAGAAACATCCTGAGCAAAAAGGTGCGAAGATATCCCTGTTTGGACTTGCTTATAAAAACATTTGGTAAATCTATTCAACGAATGACAATAGTACTGAGAAGGTTTTGTTATTGGAGAGACATAGGCTGATAGATGGAAGAATACAATTTAAAATTAGCTAAATCTAATTACTCTTATTTGTAATAGATATAGCTGAATAACAATTGATATTGATAGTAATGTATATAATGTGGAGTTGATACAATAAATAATAATTGGATATGAGAAAGGAAGGTTGGAAATACTTTTGGACTATATAAAAAGATTATTAATCACAATAATTATCACTATTAAAAAATAAAATAAAATATATACAGTTAAATGTTAATTAATATGGGGAAAATCTTATGATATACGATATAACTACATAAAGAAGGGAGAATGATAATAAACTATACTGCATGGAAGATGGAATTTTTGGTATTAAATATTATGGATGTTCAGCTAAAATAGGATATGAGGATTTGATGTTAATAGAGGATTTTACAAACAAGTAAATGAAATGTCAGCATGTGGTTATGGATTAATTCTTTGGCACAGTTAAGGTTGAAGGATGTTTAAATAACTGTAGTTAACTAAAAGTGGAGGTATAATGATGTCAATATGGTAAACATTTGAGTTAAGATATTTGAATTAATATGAATTAATGGAAGAGATGCACCAAAATATGTTGTAACCAGCTGATATACTCTTTTTTTAAATAATATATACCTGTGTTCTTTTTTTTTTCTTCCCTGCCTTGTCTTTTTTTTCCCCCCCACTGGTGTGGGCATGTATTGCTTAAGATTATTATTATTATCAATATTTTTAAATAATAATTATAGTCAAATGAAAATGGATATATGATGATGGTGATATGTATGAATATTTGAGTTAAAATGCTTGAGTTAACATGAGTCATGTTTGCTGACTGTGGAGGAGATGTACGAAAGTTTATTTGTGACCGACTGATACACTTTCTATAGCATGTAAAGAAAGATGTTGTACTTGTTTTAAATTAAAATTTTAAAAAAAATTAATAAAAAAAATTGCCTTCATTTGTGAAGTGGTGCCTTCCTGATGAAGTGAAAGCCGACCCCATAATCATTTTAAGATGCTTTTAGATTCCATAGAGACTCTAGATGTCTATATTATCTCGACTCTTTCTCACTCTTTTACTTTATGCTTCAAAAACATTATATTACAGAAGGTTTCTTTTGTACTAGAAAGTTATTAATACTCACGGTGTATTTAATGGTGAGCCGTTGACCCACATCCACTTCTTCTCTGGCAATTTTAATTTGAGTCCAATCCATAGAGTAGGGCTCTCTGGTTTTGTATTGTTTTTGATGAATTCCTGTAAAATATCATTTCATCTTCATTACAAGGACGACTATTGGAATCCCTAACTATTCCCTATTACTGAGTTTGTTAGATTTGTGTTAGATTTCCCCAAATTAATTAGCTGCCCAAGCAGATCTCCAACTTCCTGCCAATTATGCCTCTGATACCGCGGGGAAACTTAGCAGGTGAATTTTGCCCCATCTGTTTATCCTTCAGATAGAAAAGGATTGACTAGATTACAAATAAGCCTTGGAGTAAGATCAATAGAAACAACTATGAGTGAAGCAGAGGTGGGTTCCTACGGGTTCAGACCTGTTTGGCCGAGTAGGTAATAACTTGGCCTTTCACGCCCCTGAACTGGTGCTGTCATTGGCGCCACCATCTTGATTTTCGGTCTGTGCATGCGTAGAACAATCTTCATTACAAAAATGTAATTTTATTTTCCTTTTCTAACTTTGTGTGCATGCACAGACCTTTTTAGGAAATATCACCTGAAGCCTGATGGGAAATGCTAACCCATTCCCTGAAATCTTTCTGTTTAAAATTAAAATGGAAAAAATAAGACAGTTATGGATTATTCTTCACCGGTAACAAATTCTTTTACCTGCTCTCCTATACTAGAAATCACTAATAGCTGAGATCTTTTTGCCAAACACTCCTCGTTGCTTTGGTCCCAGGTCTGAGTTGAAGTAGAAAACCAGTAGCATTTGTCCTCATACGGAAGCCATGTTACAGGGCACACACTGCAGGATCCATTCTCTAGGAAGGAAAACAAATATTTTCTTTTTAAAAAAATCATGTTTCTAATCAACTCTGCCGGTATATGTCAAGCTCTTTAAAGTTACTTTGAAAGGTAAGGAGAGGATCCTATTTAAAAATTGGATAATTTTTCCTGGGTTAGAGTTATTTATTCAATTTTTTAATTTTTTTTTAAATTTTCAAAACAAATACAACACAAAAAATCTTCCTTACTGTAGAAAGTGTATCAGTTGGTTACAAAAGACTTTTGTGCATCTCTTCCACTGTCATCAAGCATAATTCATATTAACTCAAGTATTTTAACTCGGATATTTATACATGTTACCATCATCATATCTCCATTTTCATTTGCCTATAATTGTTGAAATGTCCTTCATCATAAAATATACCAAGATTTAATACATAACCACATACTGGCATTTCATTTACTATTTCCAAAATCCTCCAATAACACTGAATCCTTATGTCCTATTCTAGCTAAACATCCATAATATTTAATAACAAAATTTTCTAATACTACTTTCATTTTTCATTTCATTTTCATTTATTGGACATTTATAGGCCGCCCTTTTCCCTGAGGGGACTCAGGGCGGCTTACAATCAAAAAGGAAAGGGAGTGTAGGACAATACAAAAGAAATGTGAACAAAATAAATTAAACAGTAAAACTCAACATTCACTCAGCATTCGGGAGGGGCGAAAGTAGACTTATCCCCAGGCCTGACGGGCTAGCCAGTTCTTGAGGGCTGTGCGGAAGGCCTGGACGGTGGTGAGGGTACGAATCTCCACGGGGAGATTGTTCCATAGTGTCGGAGCCGCAACAGAGAAGGCTCTCCTCCGAGTAGTCGCCAGTCGGCACTGACTGGCGGATGGAATACGGAGGAGGCCAACTCTATGCGATCTGATGGGACGCAGGGAGGTAATTGGCAGAAGGCGGTCTCTCAAATAGCCAGATCCACTACCATGGAGCGCTTTATAGGTGGTGAGTAGGACCTTGAAGTGCACCCGGAGATCGACAGGTAGCCAGTGCAGCTCACGGAGGATCGGTGTTATGTGGGCGAACCGTGGTGCGCCCACGATCACTCGCGCGGCCGCATTCTGGACTAGCTGAAGTCTCCGGATGCTCTTCAAGGGCAGCCCCATGTAGAGCACATTACAGTATTCCAGCCTGGAGATCACAAGGGCTCGAGTGACTGTTGTGAGGGCCTCCCGATTCAGGTAGGGCCGCAACTGGCGCACCAGGCGAACCTGGGCAAATGCCCCCCTGGTCACAGCTGAGAGATGGTGGTCAAAAGTCAGCTGTGGGTCCAGGAGGACTCCCAAGTTGCGGGCCCTTTCTGAGGGGTATAAGTTTTGTCCCCCCAGCCTGAGTGATGGTATGTTGGTCAAATTTTTGGGAGGAAAACACAACAGCCACTCGGTCTTGTCTGGGTTGAGTATCAGCTTGTTTGCTCTCATCCAGTCTTTAATGGCTTCTAGACCCCGGCTCATCACGTCCACCGCTTCATTGAGTTGGCACGGGGCGGACAGATACAACTGTGTATCGTCCGCATATTGGTGGTATTTTATCCCGTGCCTTCGGATGATCTCGCCCAGCGGTTTCATGTAAATGTTAAATAGTAGGGGGGATAGGACCGACCCCTGCGGCACCCCATAAGTTAGGGGCCTCAGGGACGATCTCTGCCCCCGCACCAACACCGACTGCGACCTGTCCGAGAGATAAGAGGAGAACCACTGCAAAACAGTGCCGCCCACCCCTATCTCCCGCAGTCGTCGCAGAAGGATACCATGGTCGATGGTATCGAAAGCCGCTGAGAGGTCCAGGAGAACTAGGATGGAAGCATGGCCTCCATCCCTAGCTCTCCAGAGATCATCGGTCAATGCGACCAAAGCGGTTTCTGTGCTGTAACCGGGTCTGAAGCCAGACTGGAAGGGGTCAAGATAGTTAGCTTCCTCCAAGGTACGCTGAAGCTGGAGAGCCACCACCTTCTCAACAACCTTCCCTACAAAGGGGAGGTTGGAGACTGGACGATAGTTATTAAGAACAGCTGGATCCAAGGACGGTTTCTTCAGGAGGGGTCTTACCACCGCTGTCTTGAGCGCGGTGGGGAAGCACCCCTCCCGAAGAGAGGCGGTAACAACCGCCTGGATCCAGCCTCGTGTCACCTCACTGCTGTTGGCAACCAGCCAGGAGGGACACGGGTCCAGTATGCAGGTGGAGGCACTCACAGCTCGCATAGCCTTGTCCACATCCCCAGAGGCAACTTCCTGAAACTCAACCCAGAGATGGTTTGCCAAGTCTTCTCCTTGTGTCTCGGCTGGATCTACTGGGGTGGAGTCCAGGTCCGCTCGAAACCGGGCAACTTTGTCCGCCAAGAACTGGACATACTCCTCAGCCTTACCCTGTAGGGAGTCCCCCGTCTCCCTCCAAATCACTGTTTACAATTTACATCCAGTTTCCTTATGTTGTACACACACACACACACACACACACACACACACACAAATTATCATTATCCCTCCTTTATTTGACTATATCCTGTATCATAACATTTTCCCCCTAATAATCCAGACTTAACTGAATCTAACTTAGTTCTTTTTTTATTAACCTTTATATATAATCCAAAATGCTTTCTAATCTTCCTTTCATGGGAACCATTTAATAGTCATATCCAATTATTACTTATCATAACACTACACATTGTATACCTTATTATCATTATCAATTATTTATTTAACTATATCTATTGTCACTAAATTTCACTAAGTTTAACTAGTTTTAAATTATACATTTCCATCTATCAACCTGTATCTTTCCAATAGCAAAACAGTCTCATGTCTTCTGCCATTTGTGGTGTCAGTCCTCTAATCATCTCCTTAATCAAATTTGTATGGACTCCTCTTAGCAACTCCTTGCTTATAAAATCTTTCATGTAATTTTGATGCCCTTCTTCTGTTTCCTTAATCAGCTTATCTTTAATTATCAGTAGCATTATCAATGATGTTGCTAATAAAATTTCTCTCTTTAAATCCATAAATTATTTTGTTTTTTCTTCTTCTGTGTTTTGCCATCTAGAGTAGAGTTCCCCTCTATTTAATTCCTCTTTCAGTATTCCACTCTTTCCATTTCCAGAAACAAACCAATCACCATAAATATCAGCAGATATAATTTCTTTATGGTCATTTTCCTCTTCGGTTTTTAGGATTCTAACCTCCACTTTTTCCACTTGATAAACATCTCCAACTTCTTCATCATATTTTACTGTTAGATGCTCTAAGTCTTCCAACTTCTTCTCCATCCTCTCAAATGTGTTTGATAATTTCTGCATTTCTAAGAATATATTTTGCAGGCTTAAAGTTTCTTTCTGCTGTTGAAGTTGTGCCATTATGTCCAGCTAACAAACACTGTTGCTTTAGCTTGGAAGGTTTTTACAAGATTAAGCATAGATTCACAATAAAGTTTTATTTTCACTTTTCTCTGGTTAAAGATATACTTCAAAGGGACATCTGTATGCTTTTCTTCTTATCACTCTCTATAAACCAGCAGTGAGATCTTGGAGTGCCAAGCCAGGATAATCAGTAAGAAAAGTAAAAGTGTTTCGTTTCCAATGCACAAACCTCCAGGCTTTAAGTAGCAGTGTTATTGTTGCAATTTTCTTTGTTGCTTTTTGTATATATTTTGTATTTCATGTTTAAAAAATGGTCCGATTCTTGAATGAGTTAGAAAAACACCCACAGTAATGAAAGAGGAGAATTTTAGTCCATAGGTTACAAAGAATAATAAAAGAAAAAAAAATAGAAGAAGAAAACTTAATCCATTCATATTAAAAGGCTTGCATAAATTCCATCCATGAACATAGCATTTAAAAAGTAAGATAACCCACTGTCCAAAACCATTCCAAACTTAATTCCACTGCTTATTTCTTCTGTTCTCCAATTTAAATTAATTTTAAGTTTTTTATAGGCAGTCTCTTTTAAAACGGTAAAAATTTCTCACCAGCTGGAAACACTTTCTCTTTCCGTATCCTTCCATTTTGGAGCCACCCTGACTTCATCAGCCTTGGCTGGATTGAAGAACTTTTCTTGCATCGATCAGGGACTTTGCGATGTCCCTGAGATCAGCAAGAAGTATTCTTCCTGTTCACCGTCTCTGCGGGATGGTTTAGGTCCAATTGGACCACCCAGCAGCAAAAAGTATCAGCTGCAGTATCAGAGCACACTTCCGTATCATTGCGACGTTGGCTCCTCCTCCCAGGGTTATTCATTCAATTTTTCATAGTGACTTTGCATAGGTTAGCATTTTCTTTTTTAAAAAAGAACTTTATTAAATTTATAACACAAAAAGGTTAAAATATATAAAATTACAACAAAAAGGAAAGGTGGGAGAGGAGAACAGCAGAGAAAGTTTCAAAGCGACATAAGAAAAAATACACACCAAAAATAACATTAAAAAAGATTAGTTCCATCTCTCTTCAGTATAAACATATAATAAAATACAATCTTATTTTAGTTTAACAAAAAACAATATAAAACTATAAAGATATACACACCAAACAATTAACTAATAACAGCAACAATATATAATTTAATCTTCATTTGAATTAAACATAAGCTTATAAGTGCTTGATATTATCAATACCAAAACATATTGTTACTAGATATTTCTACAATAAAAATCTAAAATAAAACATCCTTTAAAATTAGACAACATTATACAAGATTTATATAACCAAAACATATCTAATTATCAGATCTCAAAGCCAAAACTTCAATTTTCTCTTTATCAAGTAAAAAGCCCAAAAGAGTTTCCAGAAAAGCAGACAAATTGTTAACTTTAATTAAAGTAATCAATTTTGTCTTCTTCTCCAGCTCCATTAATTTCATAATCCATTTCTCCCAATTATGGGAATTCATATTTCCTTCCACTTCTGAACATAGGTTTTGCATTTTCAAGTCTGAAATCACTGGGATTATTTACAACTGTGAGGTGGTTGAAGTAGACCACCAAGTCGCTATGGATAGTCAGCTTCACTAGGTCGAAGGTAGGGGTCTGAAGTCCATGGCTTAGTGTGCCTGCAGGCATAAGGATCCTTCACCCCTGCAAATGCTCTGAAGGACTAGAAAGGCAGATTAAGGCCTATTGATTTCTTCCACTTCATCTTCAGAATCCTGGACTCTGAACTACATCAACATAGCTATGAGATTTCTCTCCTTCCCTCTGTTTGTCTTTCTGTGTTTGGTGACTCCCTCAAGGTTTAGCAGTTTATCACTGCCTAAATGTTAGTGGATCCGCACAAATACACAATATTATATACCGCAATAATAGACGAGCACACAATAGATACAAACTCCATTGCAGAAAATGCAACTTCAGCAACAGAGTGGTCAATGCCTGGAATGCATTACTTGACTGTTGTTACATCCTCAAACCCCATAACTTTAACCTTAAACTGTCAACCATGGACCTCGCCTCATTCCTAAGAGGTCCGGCGTGCATAAGGGCACCAATGTGCCTATCATCCCTGTCCTACTGTCCCCATTTATTTGTACCTATTTCCTGTCTTCTTATTCATGTTTATTCCTATTCCTGATATCTTGTACATGAGTGACAAACTAAAATAAAATAAATAAAAATCCTACTCTATCCGAGTAGATAGAGTGTAGTTCAGCAGGCCATGCATGAAAGCTATAAGAGTTGGGTGGGGGTGGGGGTGGAGGAGGAAACAAAAGTAGGATGATGATGCCTCCTTGAGGTTGATAAGCAATCTAGAAATGCAAATAAATGATCAGTTAACAATAAGAGATGACAGATATATTTGAAGATAAAAAATTTGAGAAATAGTAACAAGGGTCACAGGAACATTTCAGTTACAAATAGAAAGAGTTACCTGTAGATGCATTTGTAGCCTCACACAAATGTTGCCTTAGAAAAGTCCGGAGTTTTTCTAATTCTTTATTTGTTTTGTTTTCATCTTGTTTGCATTGATGTGCATTTGAAATTCCGGTCATTTCCTGGGAGTTTTGAGAGCCTACTGAGGAAATGCACCTCAGGCCTATAAAATATTAAGCCAGAATTATAGTTACATAATTAAAAGTGCACAATATCACAGATATTGTATTCTGGATAAAGAGAGTCCCATCTGGATTCTACCAGGGATGCATAATAATATTCAACCAGTACTAAGACTCCATTTATCACTTTTTGATAGCCTCTCACAAGCTTTATTATTTTATTGATATCCTGCCTTGACTGTCCTATTTTTATTCATTCATTCATTCTTTCATTTATAGAATTTATATTGCTGCCTATTCACACATGGCAATCAGTGGTGGGATTCAAAAAATTTTACTACTGGTTCTGTGGGCATGGCTTGATGGGCGTGGCGTGGATTGGTGGGCATGGCAGGGGAAGGGTACTGTAAAATCACCATTCTCACCAGGGGACAGTTACTGCAAAATCCCTCCCTCCCGATGAGCGGGGACTCAGGAGGCAGAGAATAGATTGGAGCGGGCCCAGTCAGAGGTGGAATTTATTGGTTCTCTGAACTACTCAAAATTTCCGCTACTGGTTCTCCAGAACTGGTCAGAACCTGCTGAATTCCAACTCTGATGGTGGCACAAGGCAGCTTACAAAATATAAAACCTCGTATTAAAAACAATAAAACTAGTAAAGGAAGAATTATATAATAAATTAAAATAATAAATTTACCCCCACCCACCCCCGCCCTGGCGACAGCATCTCACGCGAGTTACTTAATGGGCTCCATCCTGCTCTGGATGCTTCTATGAGAAGGGATCCTTTTAATTCTTGGATCTTTGGGTGTCTGCTCAGTACATTTGATTCTTACTTATGGAGCTTCGTCATGCTCTCTCCTCCTACAATACTTACCATAAACCCCCATCACTATCACAGCCGCCATCAAGAGAACATTCCCAGTACAGGAAAGCCATAGAACAGTCCAACGCCAAGGAGGGCATATTCTGTGATCTGCAAAATTCAAACAAAAACATTTGGCGGGTTACTCTAACATAAGTGGATAGGAACCTTTATATTATGTATTTTGCAGATCACCTGACACTTCTACTAAATAATAACAGAGTCATATTAGAAAGGCAAGCTATTGAATCTCTCAGCTCAGCATGTTCTCCTTGATCTTCCGTTGCACACATGTGATATTCCAAGCCTTTGTCAAATAAACTTTCACTTCCTTATTCCAAATTCCCTTTCTGAATGTTACAAGCGCCCCCCCCCTCATTTTGCCACTCACATTTAAAAATAATTATTGAAGGAGGTTTTAATAGATTTCAATATGTTGTCCCCCCACCCTGCTCCCTGAGGCATGCCTTCTTTGTTACTACTTTGTCCCCTTTTCACCCAATCTGTGTTAAAAACTTGGTTTATATTTCCCAATTGCAATGTATGGCTGTGAATAGGGGTGGTATTCACTTAATTTCCCTACCGGAAAGACACATAAGTTGAAACAACAAGATTGGGCCAAGAAATGTCTGTAGACAATTTTTTCAAAGGTTTTATGGACTGATGAGATGAGAGTGACTCTTGACGGAGCAGATGGATGGTAGATAAAGGGATAGAGAGAGAGAGAGAAATAGAGAGAAAGAGAAATACAGTAGGTAGGTAGGGAGAGTGTGTGTGTGTGTAGGTGGGTAGGTAGAGGGATAAAGAGAGAGAAATAGAGATAGAGAGAAATACAGTAGAAGGTAGGGGAGAGAGTGTGTCTGTAGGTAGGAAAAAAAGGTTTTGCAGTCTGCAAAACTCCCAAAACTGGCCCGTTTTTCATGAAAAGGGGCTCATTTTTTGTTTAAAAAATTGCATGCATAGCCTTATGGAGGCTTATAGAGTGCTGCTGGCGGGGGACAAAAAACAGCTGGTGTTTTGCTCATTTCTGCCCTCCCAGTCCCCAGGAGCTCTCTGAAAGCCTCCAAAAGGCTATACATGGCCATTTTGGTGAAGGGGGCGGGGCTTCGAGAGGCAAAAAATGCTGTATTCGGTGTATAAGAAGCACTCAGATTTTCAGCCTCTTTTTTGAGGAAAAAGTGTGCGTCTTATACAGTGGTGGGTTTCAAAAATTGTTCGAATCTACTCTGTGGGTGTGGCTTCTTTGTGGGAGTGGCTTGTTGCCCATGTGACTGGATATGAAGATGCTGACGACACTTGTCAGAATCACCTTAAATTACCTCACACACAGCACTGGCATGCAAAAGAATATGATGTAAACTTGTTTTTTAAAAGGCATCTTTGGTTTGCATTAAAACAACTTCAACACATGCAATGTTCTGATTCCACCACAAACTCAGTAGTCATCCTTACCTTTCACAGAGGCACTGAGTTTTATAAATATGAGCATGATAGTGTAGAATAATCATATCCAAGGACCAGTGGTGAGTTTCAAAAAATTTTGGAACCTCTTCTGTAGGTGTGGCCTGCTTTCTGGGTCCACTGGTGGAACCTCTTCTAACCGGTTTGGTAGATTTGATGAACCGGTTCTACCGAATAGGTGCAAACTGGTAGGAACCCACCTATGGTCTTATACTCCAAAAAATACAGTAGTTTAAAGTGAATTCCTCTCCAGCAAAGTCCCGGCCAACAGTCTTTCAAGAGATTTCACAACTACAGACCTTTATAAGGCTTGAGAACTGCCAGGCCGATATCTTCCAAACGCCACTCTGTAGCAGCAATTATATGGCAAGGTCAGGAACAGATCTTCACTCTAATGAATTGAACTAATTGCCTCCTGCAAACTCCCCTCCCCTTTTGCTCCTCTTTATTTCCTATGGTAGGGGCCATTTACCATCCACCTGTGGCTTTACTCCCGAGTCGACCCTTGTTTCTTAGCTGTTTCCTTCTCCTGGCAGCTCTGTGCATGTACACACTGGGAACAGTCTCCAGCTGTTCTTCTGCCCCACAGATGTCCGACTCCGAAGGAACCTGATAACTGTCAGACAGCCTTGGCCCCCTCTCTGCCTTTGATGCAGAGCCCTCGTCAGAGCCTTCCCCAGACTCTAGGATTGGCCCATGTTCCTCCCCAACCTCCTCGTCCGAATCTGCTGCCAGATCCGCTGGATGGCCACAACACTTTTCGGGTTGAAGATGGACCCAAAATCAACTTCCAAATCTACTGCCAGTTTTTAGAAGACACTTTCTTCAAGCAGTGGTACAGGAAAAAGTCTTTCAAGAAGACCATGATTTTTATGCAGGGCAATGCTCCACCGCAATGCATGGCTAGCCAATAAAGACCTTAAAGATGAAAGAATAATGACATGGCCCTCTTCCTCACCTCACCTAAACCCTATTAAGAACTTGTGGGTCCTTATTAAATGGGAGATTTATGGTGAAGGAAAACAGTACACCTCTCTGAACAGTGTCTGGGAGACTGTGGCTGCTGCTGCACAAAAAGTTAATTGTCAACAGATCAAGAAACTGACAGACTCCATGAATGGAAGAGTTATGACTGCTATTGAAAAGAAGGGTTAACTATATTGATCACTGGTTTTTTTTAATGTCAGAAATGTTTATTTGTACATTTTGAGTTGTTTGTTTATTATTCTCCCTTTAACCGATGCAAATAAACGAGTGAGATGGGCAAATTTTTGTTTTTTCATTTAGTTGCATAACACTTCTGCACACTGATAGCTGCCCAATAATTGCGCACATATATTCTCCTAACAAAGCCAAAACCTGACTTTTACTTTCTTAAATATTCAGGTTTGAGATTTATTAATATTTTGGATTGACCAAGAACACTGTATTTTTGTTCAATAGTAAAAATAATACTCCAAAATACAACTTTCCTAATAATTGTGCACACAGTGTAGAAATCATCCAGAGTGCTGTAAAGCACGATGGAGTGCATATAAGTACTATTGCTATTGAAAGAACAGCCAGACTTTCAGGGGTTTCTAGGGCGTTATCAAGGTAGGAGCCATATCAGCAGTGGTGGGATTCAAGAAATTTAACAACCGGTTCTCTACCCTAATTATTTCTTCCAACAGCCAGTTTGCCAAACTGCTCAGAAAGTTAACAACCGGTTCTCCCGAAGTGGTGCGAACTGACTGAATCCCACCACTGCATATCAGTCTCTTGGATGATGATGTCCTAGAACATGGGTGTCAAACTTGCTGCGTCATGTTGCCATCACGTGACTTATTGCAACTTGTTTTCCCCTTTTGCACAGCTGGGGTGGATGTGGCCTGCATGTGACATAGCCGTCCCACTGGCTGCCTGTTTGAGACCCCTGTTCTAGAATACAGATGCTATGGGTGACATGATTTACTTCCCAGAACCCTGATGCTGTTTAATCAAAGGGAGCTGAAGTACACTCACTCTACATCATCTTATTGGAGAAGCGGGAACTACGGGAGATAAGTGGCTCTTAAATCACTTAACCTTATCATAATAAATGTACAAGAGTTGCTCAAGAGTACAATGGGCAGTATATAAATTTAATAACTAAATGAGCACATGTCCCAAAGGTGCTTTTTCAAGAGGCAACTGGACTGTCTGGTTTTTTTCTTTGAAGATGTTTTGCTTCTCATCTAAGAAGTTTCTTCAGTGCTGACTGGATGGCGGGGAATGGAAGGATTTATATTCCTTGCAGACAGCTGATCATTTGCATTCTTTTAGCTAGTTGCTAATAAAGGGGGGGGGGATCTGTGTCCTCAGGGTCACCTGAGTGGTGCAAATAATTGTGGAGCCTTCTTGGAACTGTTTCAAGGTAAAGAGTATAAATCCTTCCATTCCCCACTATCCAGTCAGAGCTGCAAAAGCTTTTTGGATGAGAAGCGAAACATCTTCAAAGAAAAAAAATAAACCAGAAAGTCCAGTTGCCTTGAAAAAAAGGCATCTTGAAAAAAGCATCTTTGGGACAACCATGATCTGGATGACTGAAAATCTCCATAGACATAAATGAGCACAGGTGAAACAATGGTAATGAAAGCAGCAGAGAACCAATTGTTGAACTGATAGAGATTAAAGAAAAAGAACAAGAAAGGCTCTTTATCTTCCTCAGAAGACAGAGAGGAAGATGCGTACTGAACTGCCTTTCGATCAAAGTTCATGTTCGAGGTGGGCGTGGGTGGGTGAAGAACAGAAGTGTATCTGTAAAACCACAGGAAAATAAAATGTCCCCATCTCTTAGCACAAAGCTAACAAACACAGAACTCTCTTCAAATTGTATTTGATACCTAGTTCCATTGTTGCATTCCTACAAGATTTTTAGAAATCCACATTGCCAGTGATCCTTCATGTTTCATACATGGCAGAACAATGCAACCACAGTTTTTGGAAAGCACCAAAGCCTGCAATGCTCTGTGACACTGAGTTCATCAAGACACCCCCCCCTAAGTGATTACTAACTTTTGTACAATTACTTGGGGGCAAAGGACATTCAATGCAAAGAACTTCCTTCTGTTTTCCTATGAGAAGATGCAACAAATCAGAGCCATTCTTATGTACAAAATTTCAGACACTGTACTTGCTTTCTGTTGTTACAATCAATATTGCATTATATCTCATGGTTTTTCTATAAGCTAAATACACATATAAAATCCCTTGGTAAGGCCACACTTAGAATACTGACTTCAGTTTTGATTGCCATGATGTAAAAACTTTAGAAAGAGTGCAGAGAAGAGCAACAAAGATGATTAGGGGACTGGAGACTAAAACATATGAAGAACGGTTGCAGGAACTGCGTATGTCTAGTTTAATGAAAAGGAGGACTAGGGGAGACATGATAGCAGTGATCCAATATCTCAGGGGCTGCCACAAAGAAGAAGGGGTCAATCTGTTTTCCAAAGCACCTGAGGGTAGAACAAGAAGCAATGGGTGGAAACTAATCAAGGAGAGAAGCAACATAGAACTGAGGAGAAATTTCCTGAAAGAACAATTAATCAGTTGTCTCCAAAAGCTGTGAATGCTCCAACACTGGAAGTCTTAAAGAAGATGTTGGATAACCATTTGTCTGAGGTGGCATAGGGTTCCCTCCCTAGGCAGGGGGTTGGACTAGAAGACCTCCAAGGTCCCTTCCAACTCTGTTATTCTATTCTATATGTAGCAGATAACCCTGTTATCTGCACAGCAACAATCTTTGGGGAGAAATTGACCTGGGGAATATTGTGACTGGCTCAAAGTCAACAAATGAGCTTTGCAGCCAAGTGACAACTTAAATCTGGGTCCTTATCTGCACCCCTTATCTTATCCCTCCTCCTTAGTGGCTGTGTGAGCTTCTACTTATAGTCTGTATGTAAAAAAAAAAAACTGCAATGGAAGACCTTTCAGAAAGTATGTTGCCTTTCCCAGTCTGAGAGGCTGTCCTGAAATAAATGAACTTACCTGCCTGTTGAACAGCAATGCAATTTGAACTTCTTCTGGATGAGGAATCTTCAGAACATATGATATCTGCATAGACCAGACCGGTATCCATGGTCAACTTTGCAACCCAAAATAGACGGGCTAGGTGTAAGTGAGATGTTCTTAATACGCCTGCATATGAGTAACGGAAGTGTTGTTGATCTACACTACTTATCACTATCTCCTAAGTGTTAGGTATATTTTCACTGCCCATGTACAGCTGTGGTTATGTGCTCCTACGCTGAAAGGAGGAAAATGTCTTAAGAGAATACAACTGTTATAAAATGTGTTCTTCTCTACGTGGTTTCCAGATGACAGTGCAAATGAAGCTAAGGGTCACTGTTGCAATTTACAAAGGAAACTAAGGTTAAAAATTCTTTCTCCCCCCCTTTTTTTTCTATGTTTGTGATCACCAGTAACAGGCCATGAAATCCAACAGGGTTGGACTCCTCTGCACCCACCCACCCAAAAGAAACTACAGTAGCCCATCTGCAATCCAGGACATGCCGTTTCATCTGCTCTCTTCTTTTCTCATTTTCACCCTCTCCCTTTTCATCCACCCAGTGTGATGTGCTTATTAAGTATGAGTGGCTGTTATTTGTCTATTTCTGGAATCCCCCCCCCCCTTCAAATGATAATGCTATCTCTTGTCAGGCCTGCAGTCATATTCCTTTTAGGATCTTTGGTCTGCCATGCTCTCTCTCTTATTTTACTATGCTGTTTCATTAGTGGGGAATTGGGAAGGGGAAAAGTAAGGAGCAGAATGTGTTGTTGTCAAAATAAAACATTCCTTTCTAGAAGCCCGGGGTCATTCTTGTCTCCTCACCTCTGCACCTGACCGGAACTAGATGGGTGGAAATGCCAGCGTGGCAATGGAAGATTGGACCATGTGATGGACTTGTGTGTGTGGGGCAAGATCATGAACTTTCAAGTGGGTGGAAAACCCAGGAAGCTTTCAGATTCGGGTTTTCCAGAGATGTGCCAACATGTCTCTCTTAAAAAATTGGAAGTTTGAGGAAAGTTCTGCCCTGGCATCTGATTTAATTTTGGATGATATTTGGAATGCTGACAATCTCATCCATCCTCACTCCCTAGAGAAAGTATTGCAACATCTTATGCAACTTCCATTTTGTAGTCTAGCCATTATCTTCACAACTAAAACCAGATGTGCATTTCTAAGACCCATTTAGGAAGTCCTTGAGAAGCAGTCCTTGACAAGTGGAGATTGCTGAAACCTTCTCTTTTGATCAGCATTATTATTTTAGTTATTCTCCATGTTTACATTTGCTGCACAATCTTAACCAACAAGAGCTGTGTATACAAATCTCTCCTTCAAAGTTGACATGAGGAAAATATTTATAGTGCAGCTGAACACAAGGATTGGAAGAGTGAAGAAGGCATTGGAAACCTTGACAACAGGGGATTTTGGAAGAGGAAAAGGCCACATTGAGCAATTTTCCCAGAATCACACATTTTCAGTTTTCCGAAAAAGTTATTTTCCTGGCTCTGTCCTGATGTCCCTTCTGGATGTCTCTATTTCCCTGAAGTCTAGCACACTGTCCAAGCTATCACTGGCCTTGAATGTGAATTTGCTTCTTATTTCAGTGTTGGTTCATCGTCAAATTCTCTATGTTTTAAGAAAAAGGACATTGTGAGAAAAAACTTTCATGGCCTTTTATTCTTACAAGCAAATAGAGATAAACTGGAAAAGCAAAAATGAAGTATATTTGGAGGCCCATGACTGTAATAAATCTGGAGAAGAAACTTTCAAATCAATGTCCAAGCACTTCCCACAAACTCCCTCAGCATGGCCAAAGGCAAGAAATGCTAAGAGTTGTAGTTCATTAAACCCCGGGATCCCAACTCTACAGCTGGATGATGGTTTGGATGTACAAAATAAAACACTTGCACAAAAACTCTGTTAATTGGACATTTTTAGAATTGAAATCCTAATGTAACAGAACATCAAGCAAAGGATGTGTTAGGGCTGCTTAACCATATTATATTACATCTGGCAAAGCCTGAATTGCATTTAAGAAACCAGCTCTGCACTGACCAGAATATAACAGCAGTTTTTCAGATCTTTCTTTACTTTCTACAGTCATGGGGAGATTCTAAAAAGTTCTCATTTGCTGAAATACCTCAGATATTATTTGCTGCATTGGTTCAAACCACACATTTTGGAACAGAAGTTCTTATTTCCTGTACGTCACAAGACACGATAGCTGCTAACTATCATGAAAAAAAAAGGCAGGCTTAAAAGCTATTTTGCAAATAGAAAACATTTATTTATTTATTTGTCTTGTATGCCGCCCACTCCCGGAGGACTCCGGGCGGCTCACAAAAGACAAGGGAAAGAGGGGAACGAGACAAAGACAACATATTAAAAACAAAACCAACATTCACAATTTCTGTGGAGGTAGATGCTTCTCAGCTCCCCCCAGCCTGCTGGAACAGCCAGGACTTGGTGGCTTTGCAGAAGGCCGGGAGAGTAGTAAACATATTATTCTCATGAACCTGACCACTATCTCTTTCTCTATAGTGTGACCACGATCTCTTTCTCCATACCGTGCAGTCTTTTATTAAATGAATGCCCCTCCCAGTATGTTTTTTCAAATTGTAATTTCTTCAGAGCAGGAATTCATAGCCTCCCCTCCAATGGTGGGTTGCAAATATTTTTACTACTGGTTCAGGCGTGTTCTTGTGCATGCTCCCATGGAGGTGCAACGCTTCTATGCATGCACAGATGCTTCAGGTGGGTGGGCTGGGCCTCCCACCGCCGCTACTACCGGTTTGGCCGAACTGGGCCGAACCAGGAGCAACCCACCACTGCCTCCCCATTACCTGATAATCACTATGAATGGACATTTACCAACTATAGCTAACAACAGACTGTTAAAATGACCTATTTTACATAGAGGTGGAAAGATAGCAATAGCAATAGCACTTAGCCTTAGACTTCACAGTGTTTTACTATTTACAGAGTCAGCATGTAGCCCCCCAACAATCTGGGTCCTCATTTTTATCAACCTCGGAAGGATGGAAGGCTGAGTCAACCTTGAGCCTGGTGAGTTTCGAACTGCCAAACTGCAGGCAGCCAGTAGTCAATAGAATTAGCCTGCAGTACTGCATTCTAACCACTGCGCCACCATGGCTCTTGGAAATGTTTGAGTTTTGCTTTCTGGAAAGGAAGATCCAGAGAAAAATTGGCTTCCAAATTGTTTGCTTCTAGGTTAGAAGATGTCTTTTACATTTGGTGGCCATAATAAATCCAAATAATAATAATAGTAGTAGTAGTAGTAGTAGTAGTAGTAGTAGTAGTAGTAGCAGCAGCAGCAGCAGCAGCAGCAGCAGCAGCAGCAGCAGCAGCAACAACAACAACAACAACAACAACAACAATATAACATTGCTGATATTGTTGAAAGCTTAAAGTTTGTACAGTGAATGATGTTACTGCTTACAAAGAAAAAGTAAAATACCAGAATATAAATGCATCTTTAACAGAATGGAAAGGCATTAAGAATATTTGTTTTTAATTGAACATAGGACAAACATAGGAAAGACACAGATTGGGCTGGGACACCATCGTCCATAAAAGCTAGCCATGCTGCCAGCAATCTCAAGGACATTGTTGGATTTAATATTCTGAAGTCATACCTTCCACAAAACACACACACACACACACACAAACACACACACACACACACACACACACACACAAACACAAACACACACACACCAGCCAAGAATCATAAAATAAGACAGACAGGAGCTCCTACAGCAGAGGTGGGCTCCTACCAGTTCGTACCTATTCAGTAGAACCGGTTCGTCAAATCTACCGAACCGGTTAGAAAGAGGTTCCACCAGTGGACCCGGAAAGCAGGCTACACCTACAGAAGAGGTTCCAAAAATTTTTGAAACCCACCACTGGTCCTTGGATATGATTATTCTACACTATCATGCTCATATTTATAAAACTCAGTGCCTCTGTGAAAGGTAAGGATGACTACTACGTTTGTGGTGCAATCAGAACATTGCGTGTGTTGAAGTTGTTTTAACGCAAACCAAAGATGCCTTTTAAAAAACAAGTTTACATCATATTCTTATGCATGCCAGTGCTGTGTGTGAGGTAATTTAAGGTGGTTCTAACAAGTATCCTCGGCATCTTCATATCCGGTCACATGGGTGGCAAGCCACTCCCATCCAGTCACATGGGCAGCAAGCCACTCCCACAAAAGAGGCCACACCCATAGAATATGTTTGAACAATTTTTGAAACCCACCACCGTCCTACAGCCATATAGCAATAGCAATAGCACTTAGACTTATATACCAGTTCAAAGTGCTTTGACAGCCCTTTCTAAGCAGTTTTACAAAGTCAGCATATTGTCCCCAACAATCTGGGTCCTCATATAAATGAAGAATAAAAGACATGTGGAGTCATTGATCTGGGAAACCCCACATTTGTCTGATAACAGGGTCCCTGTTGTGCAAGTTAGACTTATATACCGCTTCATAGGGCTTTCAGCCCTCTCTAAGCAGTTTACAGAGTCGGCATATTGCCCCCAACAACAATCCGGGTCCTCATTTTACCCACCTCGGAAGGATGGAAGGCTGAGTCAACCCTGAGCCGGTGAGATTTGAACAGCTGAACTGCAGAACTGCAGTCAGCTGAAGTAGCCTGCAGTGCTGCATTTAACCACTGCGCCGCCTGCGTTCAGGCCAGTATTCAGGCCTGCAACAATATTTAGAAGGAAATTAGTAAACCACTTAATTTCCAAAGCTGGCAGAGCCAGTAGCTGTATATAAACAGGGAGCAAAACCCACATTCACACTGATTATATTATCTAGTTGGGTAATGAAATGTCTGCAAGGAAACAACCAAGCTCAGAAAGCACCAAAGACTCAACAGCTTTTTGTTTAGAAAGAGAGATTTTCTGAAGCAAATGTTCCTCTGCTTCAGTCATCTTCAGCTCTTGCAAATTCCAGAAGTTAATCAAAGGCTGAGGAGAGGGAATACTCAATTTTTCCAGGATTCGACCATGGACTTCTGTTGCATTCTTCCCTTTGTTTTGAAAGGACTTGATTGAAGGAGGAACTGGAGTAATCTGGTTGTCTTAATTGTGTTGATTTGTACTGGAAATCGGAGGCTAGTGGTGTGCTGGGGTCAATTTGTCTGGTTCATGAGAGCCAATTGTTAAATTTTGTGAGCTGGTTGAATGCAGAGCTGAGTTACATTCCTGGTTCTACAGCTAGCAGTGTGGCAGAAGTTATAATACATCCATTAGACTGGTTTTTGAATTTTATCTGCACACTGTTATCTGAGCCTTAACATTTAATCTGGCATGAAGGTTACATTGACAAAAATCTTATTTTTAAGAAGATGGATGTTAAGGACTATAGCTTTGGTAAATATACTGCAACAGCTGCTTAATACAAAGTGGTAATTAAAGCTAGATACAGTTTCTAAGTAACAGCACCTTATGCAGAAGAAATACAGATGATTTGCAGCAGTGATCTTTGTAAACCTTTGGAAAACTCCACTTAACGCTTCCCTCCATGTAAATATAGTTCCATGTTGTTTGTGATTAGTCAGCCAGTTACAAATCCATCTGGTGGTGATGCTGTTTACCCGACTTTTTTATTTTATTTTACCAAGATGTAGCCTGTGGTCTATTTTATCAAATGCCTTACTTACCAAGTAAATTATGTCCAGAGCAGTTCCCCATCCACAAATTATAAATGTCTTCATGTAATTAAATTACATCAATTAAATTAATTGGAAATTAATGTAGAGGGGAGAGGGGTGAGCTGATCAGAGGGGCACCTGAAAGGTGGCACTCAAAGGTCTGAGCAGCAATGGTGCGCTCCACTGATCAGCTCAGTGCTGATTATTTGGGCAGCAGGCAGCCGAATGGCGGTGCTTTCTGGATACCCTCAGTGCAAATGGAACTGGCTCAGTTATGAATGAATGAATGAATGAATGAATGAATGAATGAATGAATGAATGAATGAATGAATGAATGAAAGAAAAGCTTTTACTGTGAACTCCATCTTTGTGGGGCAATTTTATTGTAGCGAAAATAGCACATTTTTGTTTGGATAGGAAGAAAATTGGTGAAAATGTTAGTGACTAAATATTTTCTGTTATTTCTGTCTCTGTAGAGTTTCCCTTCACTATGACTGCAGTACAGATAATCCTCGGCTTATGGCCACAATTGTGCCAAAAAATTCTGTTGCTAATCAAGACAGTTGTTAAATGAGTTTTGCCCCATTTTGCAACCTTTCTTGCCCCATTTTACAAGCTTTCTTGTTTAAGTGAAACAGAGAAGTTCTTAAGTTATCTGTCAGCATTCCAAGTAACACATCCACCAAAAGCAGAACTCTGAGGCAGGTTGATTCCTCAAAGAACATATTTATTGGATACATCATATTGACACAGCCAGTGAAAACTAACTCTAAAGTTTTAGGATAGTTTAAAAAAAGCAAAGGTTTCCCTCCCCAGGTGTCACAGGTCACATTGTCCAATTGAAAGAGTCGGTAGATTGCTTGGTCAATCCTCTCCTCTTTCAACTGCCATCTGTTGGAATGACCTTGGTTCCTACGAGAAAGCTTCTTTGTTTTGACTATCTACTTCCCCGTCCTTTCCCCCCTTCAGAATTCATGGAACTATGAGGCAACAAAAGATGGCTTCAGCCAAATTCGCTTCATAGTTGACATTAGTAATATGGTTAAGTGAATCTGGCTTCCCCATTGACTTTGCTTGCCAGAAGGTCACAAAAGATGATCACATGATCGTGGGACACTGTAATCATTATAAATATAAATCAGATGCCAGGCATTTGAATTTTGATCACCTGACCATGCAGAGGCTGCAAAGTGTGAAAAACGGTCATAAATCATTTTTTTTCATTGGCATTGTAACTTTGAATGGTCACTAAACAAACTGTTGTAAGTCGGGGACTACCTGTAATTGTTTTTTCCCATTTAGGACAGCAGTGGTATGATTGCAACAGTCAGTTTGATGAAATCTCCATGAAGGGAAGCTATGCAAATAGGCCAATATGTAATGGTTGATTATCACATTATATAATCTGAAGAAATTACAATGTGATGTTGAAATCCTTCCTGGAATCCGGGCATTTTGGGGAAGAGGTGGGATATATACTGTAGATCTGCCTTCCCTCTCACCTGCCTCGGAAACTCTGAAGGTGCGCGCACCCTTGCATGGTGGAGCGGAGCATGCTGAAAGTGCAGGAGGGACAATATGGCTAGAAGGATGAATGCTCTGTCCCTTCACCTGGGGAAGACCCCTGAATCCCACCAGATCCACCCAAGGAAGGAGAGAGTGAGAGAGCCTGGAGGTTAGGCCTCTGCCTGAGCCAGAAAAAGCAGCAAATAACAGGCTGTCACCCCTTCTGGGTTAGCTTAAACTCCACCCCACACCGCTTAAGAAAAAGAGCTTTATTTTCTCACTAATGCTGGGGAGCATCACAGTCTCTGCCCTTAACTACTTTTTCTGGCCCGGGGAGTGGCAGCTTGACTTAGCCTGTCTCTCTCTCTCTGTGTCTCTCTGTCTCTGGCGGCTGGGCCTCTCCCCGATCCCGTGTGGGGAGAGAGGAGGCGGGCTGGCCTGAACCCAGGCGGCCGGTTTGTGGCCGGACTTGCAAGTCCAAGGCATGTGCAGGTGCAAAGATGGTGACAGCTTTCTGCCCCACCTGCCGCCATGTTCCTGGGGGTCACCCGCTTAACTAGGGGGTCTGCGGGTGCTGAGAAGCAAACCAGGCAGCATGCCACTTTCACGCCATGAGACAGCTGCAGGAGGCCGATCGGAGGGGAGGAAGCTTCAATGACACCCGGCAGAGAACACAAGGGCCGGTTGAGGCGTCCCATCCGGAAGTTGCGGGGGTGCATTTTCCCATCATGGCGTGGCGGAGGGCCGACTGAAGTTTTCAAATATCCCACATGGATTGCACTACAATTTCCAGGGATCCAAGGTGTGATTTATTATTAACAGCTTTGATAGTCAGGAATGCTTGCATAAAGTATTCTAGAATTACCAGTGGTGGGATTCAAAGTTTTTTTTACTACCAGTTCTGTGGGCGTGGCTTGGTGGGTGTGGCAGAGGAAGGATACTGTAAAACCTCAATTCCCTCCCCACTCCAGTGGAAGGATACTGCAAAATCCCCATTCTCTCCTGATCAGCTGGGACTTGGGAGGCAGAGAATAGATGGGGGCAAGGCCAGTCAGAGGTGGTATTTACCGGTTCTCTGCACTACTCAAAATTTCCACTGCCGGTTCTCCAGAACTGGTCAGTACTTGCTGAATATCTCCTCTGATGCATTACCCTGAGCAATTGTCACTGCTGCTGCTTTCAGATCCAGGAAGCTGAAAATAAAATAACATTCAAGGTAGGCTGAACCCCAAGTACTATATCTGGTGCATAGTATTAAGATCCCATCAGAATTGTGCTGAAAAATTTGCTCCATAGATTGGTTATTATTTTCTGAGCAGAATACAGTGTCCTTTAACTCTTGAAAGAGCTTAAGAATTGTCTACCTGGTCTTCAGAACCTTCTCCATTGCCAATGAAGTGGAAGCCACATGGGTTTTTGACTGCAGAATCCTCTAGCTCAGGGGTATCAAACTCAAGGCCCGCAGGCTGGATCCTGCTTGGAGGGTACTTAAACCTGGCCTGTGGGGCCACCCTGGAAACAGCAAATGACCGGCCCATAGTGCCTCTGCCAGTGAAAATAGAACTCTGTTTTGCTGGCAGAGGACGCCTACCCTGGCCACACCCAGCCCAGCTCCCTGAGGTCAAACGCAACCCTTATGCGGCCCTCAATGAAATCAAGTTTGACACCCCTGGTCTAGTTATTCAGAAATCCTGCAGAATCCTTTAGCTTCCTTTCTTGCTTGCTCACTTTTTACTTAGTCATGTGGTCAAAGAGGGATTCTTCAAACTGAGCATAACTGGTGACTACACAGACACATATGAATCTATATGAAAACACGGACAACTAGCACTAGGGGTTGAACCCAGGAAACAGCTGGCAATCAAGGCAACTCCTGATCCAGCAACGTCACTCCAGTAAATCGACATGCACACATCACTTAACTCCTCCTGCAGTTTTACGTGGTTTCATGTAAACGTTAGAAAGAAGTGAAGACAGTAGAGAGCTCTGAGGGGCTCTTATATAGATTGAGATTTTTGTATTAAAGATGACCCCACTTCTCCCTGCTTCACTCCAAATGCAATCTCTTTCTTGCTTTCGTTGCAAAATTCTTTGGAAGAAACTATTGTTGCAGCTTGTTCATTGCTGGATCTGTATTTGCAATACTATTCGCCAGACTTCTCTGCCACACATGGAAATGTAAACTCATTAGAAGAGGAATTAGGCTCTCCTTTACTTTCTACATCCAGGCAGCCTATAAGGCATTTAATTTTTATTTGTTGCCTGAGTTCTCCTTTATTGTCAATATTTGCGTATCATGGTAACTGTCATGCCCTTCCTGAGCAGATCTGATTATTGAAGATTGCAAATGCTGCCTGCTGTTATCAGTCCGGAAATCCTTTATTCAGCTTAAGGGAAAAGATGCTAAAAGTCTCCCCTCAAAGTGAGATGGACGCCAAACAAATAATAAAATAAAATAATGAAATAAAATAATGAAATAAAATAAAAAAATAAAAAAATAAAATAAAAAAATAAAATAAAATAATAAAATAATAAAATAAAATAATAAAATAAAATAATAAAAAGTATAATATAGTATAGTATAGTATAGTATATAATTGGAATTGGAATTTATTCAATTTGTAAGCCACCCTATTCCCCGAAGGGACTCAGGGCGGCTGAACAAAAGCCAAGGGAAGGGGAACAAATACAAAAAAGTAAGACAAAACAGGACAACGATACAAAGGATTTAAAAAACACAGCAAGCACAGCAAATTCGAGTAGGGGGGGAACTCAACCCCAGGCTTGCTGGGACAGCCAGATCTTAACGGCTGTCCGGAAGTCCTGAAGGGTGGCGAGGGTCTGAATCTCCACAGGGAGTTCGTTCCAAAGGGCCGGAGCAGCCACAGAGAAGGCCCTCCTCCGGGTGGTCGACAGCCGGCACTGGCCGGCAGATGGAATTCGGAGGAGGCCTAATCTGTGGGATCTAATGGGTCTATGGGAGGTAATTGGCAGGAGGCGGTCTCTCAAGTACCCAGGTCCAATACCATGTAGGGTTTTATAAGTGACGACTAGCACCTTGATGCGTACCCAGAGACCGATAGGTAGCCAGTGCAGCTCGCGGAGGATAGGTGTAACGTGGGTGTACCGAGGCGCACCCACAATCGCTCGCGTGGCTGCATTTTGGACCAGCTGAAGTCTCCGAACACTCTTCAAGGGCTGCCCCATTAGAGCGCGTATGGTATGATATGATATGATATGATATGATATTGAAATGAAATGAAATAATAAAATAAAATAATATAAAATAAAATAATAAAACAAAACAATAAAATAAAATAATAAAATTCTCACCAGAAAGTATTGTGTACTGTATAAATTTAATCTAGTACAATAAAACACTGCTTTAGTCAAAATAAATACTTTAACTAGATGTATTCAAAATATTAGAAGTCTTTTCTAAAACCATTGGGACTTAATGCATTGGCAAAACCAACTTTCATACCAGTAAATATTTCCTTTAATAATAATCAGTTATACACAACTGAGATTCTGTAGGCCAATTCTGATCTAAGGATGATCACGAGAGAGTAGAGTAGAGTAGAGTAGAGTAGAGTAGAGTAGAATTCTTTATTGGCCAAGTGTGATTGGACACACAAGGAATTTGTCTTTGATGCATATACTCCCAGTGTACATAAAAAGACAAGACACATTCATCAAAAATTAGATGTTTTCAGCCATATTCAGGCAGAGATCCAGCCATTCCTGCTCTTTCCATCTGGTTCCTCTTCTCTGCCTGTTGTAATACATACAACCCCAGGAATTAACCACAACTCTTGAAGAAGAGGTCAGGTGACTGGCTGGGAAAAGAGTGGGAAGGAATTGTAATTGTTGCATCTTCTGTTTCTTGCCTTGTGACAAAGCAGTGACAGATAGAATTAGTCCAATTCATGGCCATGTGACCCCCTCCTGACTCAGGACTCCATTGCTGATCAGCATGTGATGGCCTCATGAATTCTTCTGTGTACCATTGGAATCTTCCTTGAGATGTCTTGAGATAACTTGCGGCAAACTATCCCTCTCTCCTTCTCACCAGAATTACAGGAAATAAATATGAGCTTAATGTAAGTGTTTCAGTGTGAATTAAAACACATTGTTGGTTTGGACTCCACCTACACTCTTTTATACTCCTCTCCCCAATGTTTCTTTCAAAGGTCAAATGCAGCCTTCAGCTGAGAAAGATTTGCAAGCCACTCCTCAAAGCATTAATCTGTTAAAACAGAGATATTTCATCTTGGCTTCTCATAGATCTATATACCACTCATCTCCTAACCCCACCACCAAATTGATGTGGTGCTGTCATTCTTCTGTTTGACGCTTGTTAGAAACCGGTGCTCTATTGCTGAATGAGTCCACAGTTGACTTCCCACAGAAACCCCTCAGATACTTTTTCCAATCAGGGGTTAAAGGTCATTGATCTGCCATATTGCTCCCAGAATTCATAGTTTAAGTTCATCTTTGAGTACTTGAAAATGAAGACTGGATTGCAAGTTGATGACAGATGTTTTCAACATTATATGGGCTGATATCAGTGTTATATGGCAGGAGATGCTATCATTCCATTTCCTTCTTCCTCGTTCCTCCTCCCAGCTTTCCATACTCAGTTTTGAAATCAGAGCTGTGAGGGAGAGGAGCAGATTCTAAATTTGACAAATAAATAAATACAGAAGCTTTATTTATGCTCATGAATGTGCCTGACCTCTTTTCAAACTGTCTTGACCGAGGGCATCAGCTTTGGTACCAATGAATTATATGCTTGGAAGAAGAATATATAGCTGTGATATATAGCTCTGGCTCGGCGCATGCATGCACTGGCCAACTGATTTTTGGCTGGCCCACCCACATTGCCCTTCCCTTCCCAGGAGTCTCCACATGATGCCAGGTAAGTATAGGGCTCGTGTGGAGGCCGGGGGGGGGGGTTCAGCCTCTGGAGGGCCTTGGGGGTGGGGAGGGTGAAAAATGGATCTACCGGGCCCACTGGAAGTCAGTAAATGGGACGTTTCCAGCCTCCCCAGGCTCCAAAAAAGCTGTGCGTGCATGCGTGGGGCAACAAGGTGGTGGTGTCAGGCACGCATGCACAGGGGGCACAGCATGGGTGTGTGTGTGTGATTAAATAATTGGTGTGGGCACTGTTAGGTAAGCTCCCCGTTGGGAGAGCGAGTGCGTTCAGAGAAGCACTGTGAGAGTTGTGTTGGAGAACACACAAACCAGCATACAGAGACACCACAGTTTAAATAGGCTTTTACTTTCGTGGAACTAGAGGTATCAGAGTCCATCAAAGTCCAAGTCATACACGGATAAGACAGTCATCAATGTCTTTCAGTTAAGGGATAATCCAAATAACATAGTCCAGCATCATATAATCAGTTCAGAACTCAAAGTTTGCTAGCAGTTGCAAAACTTACAATAGCTCACGGCACTTTATAACTGCCAGCTTCCAAAACACTCAGATCAGATCAGTCCAGCATCTAACAAACAGAGAGCTAACAGTCATTCTGGCTCAACCGTTAGATTATATTCCTAACAGGCACCCACGTGGTTTTGGCACCCAAGGCGAAAAAGGTTAGCTATCACTGGTATATAGCATGAAAAGCTATTCTCTATCTTACATTCAAATAGAAAACATGTTGGAACATTAAAGTTGCAAAAGTACATCTGAACCAGCCAAGCAGGTCCCAGAGCCATTTTATTTCTCAGGAAGAGGTTCTGTGTAAGTTGAGACTTAACAGGGACAAAGAAGAAATTGTAGATGGTAAGTGTCAGCACCTCTCCATTTAATAATTAGGAAAGAAGACCACGAGATTTCATTTGTAGAAAATCAAATGTACTTTTACTAATTAAAAATGGCTAAAGAGCGGTTGTGTAGCAAAGTCTGGTTAATTAGGCGCGAAAGCAGTTGATATATAGAATAGCCCCTTCCACTCCCCCCTGGCATCATAGGCCTAGTCCAATCATAAGTCCTTCAAGTGTCAGGTGTGAGATAACTTCAAAAGACATCACGAAGATGGAATGTCGGTGCCATTAACCCAGGCGGGAAACATCCACACATGCGTAGTACGTCCATCCAAAGAACTCCAGAATCTTCCTCCAGCACAACAAGTAACCCCACCCAAATAACATGCCCTCCCTCCCCGTTTCAATGGCAGCTGAAGCAACAGCAAAGCAGAAGCTGACAGTAAGAATTTAAATTTGTTATAATTAGGCTCTGGTATGAGAGACCAGGAGCATTTTGACTTTGTGGTTTGGGCCACAAGAAGAACAGGAAAAAGGGAGCCTGTACCAAAATATCAACAGCATTTACTCTCTGTAATGTAGATACCCCTCCCTGCAACAGTCATTAGGGATTAAATCATTAGTTATAAACTTAAAGAAAACTGAACACCAGTGGTGGTATTCAAATTTTTTTACTACCGGTTCTGTGGACATGGCTTGCTTGGTGGGTGTGGCTTGGTGGGCATATGACTGGGTGGGCATGGACAACTCATTCATGTCGAGAGGTGCCTTACCCGGCCCCTCCCCTCCCAGCCACTCTTTGTCATGCCTGGTCTCAATGTATCAATAATTCTGTAAAAATGTTGTTCACCTTTTTTCAACTTTATTATCTGCATCTACATACTATAGATGTACTTTCATGGACCACTGAAAGGAAGAAATGGCTCACCTGCTTTGTGAGTGGGTGGGCAGGGCAAGCGAGTGGCAAGCAGTGAGTGGGCAGCCAGCCAGTTTGGGGGTGTGGCCAGCCAGAGGTCACTACCAGTTTGGTGACCCAGGCCAAATTTCCACTACCGGTTCCCACGAACCGGTGCAAACCAGCTGAATACCACCTCTGCCATAGACCCTGTATTTTTAAATAATACTGATAATAAGAAGAGTGGCTTTGTTTTACATTTTTGCAAGTATCTTCAATATCTGACAAATAATTTTGATTTTGCAAATTATATATAATTGAGTAAGAGGAAAGAGCGGTTAGCCAGGCTGCATGTTTTCCCCCTTTTGTTCACAAGGAAATGACTAGGTTTAGTTTGTGCAACATGCCTTTTTTCCCTATAAATATCCAAAAGGTGATGCCTTGTAACAAGGAAGGGGAGCACCTCCAAATTACGGGAGATCCGGAGCATATACACAAATGAATTAGCAAAGGAACAATTAGGTAAGTACTTTCAAAAATCTTTTTCCCCAGATGTCAGGATGGCCGAGTGGTCTAGGGCACCAGTCTCAAGGCTTGCTCCTTTCCAGTGTTGGATGTTCTGGTCTTTGAATGGAGGCGTGGGTTCAAATCCCACTTCTGACAATGATCCTTTTTGGGGGAGGGTGCAAATGTCCCTTTCAGGGTTCGCTCTAAACTTCTGCAGCAAATGCCAGTAATGATCTGGCATTTCCCCTCTTCCCAGCAGATATTTTTAACATTAACACCTCAAATGTCTCGCCCCGGACTTAACTTCCTCACAAACACCCTTGCGCAGGAAGCCTCTCTGCTTCCAAAGAAAGCTACAGTATTTCTATTTCTATTTCCGGATCACACCTGCTTTTTTTTAAGCAAAAAAGCTCAAATTGAAAGAGGGGTGACTTAGGAAAGACAGAGCCAAAGAAAGCCAGCAGCCCTGCAAATATCACAGCTGGACCTCTCCTTCCGGCGAGGGTTGATTTAACAAGCTGTAAATTCACTCATGTCTCAAGTACTCCTAGTGGCGCATTCCTTGGGGGGGGGCGTGATCTGGAGGCAGTTCTGATGGTCATTTGGTCCCCTAATATGGATGGTTGAGTGAGCTTCATTACCTACTTTTCCAAAGAGAGCAAAAAGATGGATTCAGGATTTAGGATATTTTTGAAACAAAATAAGATAACAAACCAGTTCTCCAGTGCATGGCGACCGATGGCTCTTTAGCCTCTCCTGGAATGCACCAAGACCACCCTGAATTCATTCCACATCGGAAATGATTTTACTGTTAGCGCATTGAGGTTTTGGTTTTTTCCCTTCCTTAATTTGCCTCCTTTCCTAAAGAAAAATCAACCCTCGCAGTCCTTTGGAAGGACGAATACTGAAGCTGAAGCTGAAAGCAAAAGGAGAAGGGGACAGCAGAAGAAGAGATGGTTAGATAGTGTCATTGAGGCAATGAGTATGAATTTAAGATTGCTTAGGGGGACAGTGGACAGAGAATGGTTGTGCTATGGTCCATGGGGTCGCGAAGAGTGACAGAACAACAACAAAATTTGCCTCCCTGCATTTCAAATTCATTATTCCGTGGTGTGAAATCTGGGACCAAGAGAGTTAGCGCTCCATTTGCTCTGGTCCACCTTGCAGAGATTGGTGAAGTGTTATAAGTGTATATTTCCAGTTCTGCCAATCTCTCTTCCCAGGATTTAGTTTCTTGTAGTTTGCTGCAGATTGGAAGGAAAATGGTGCTCTGGATTACAGATAGCCGATGATTTACAACCATTCATTTATTAACCATTCAAAGTTAAAGTGGCACTGAAAAAAAGGGACTAAAGACCGTTTTTCATGCTGTTCTGAGCAACAACAATACATACACAAATTGGGGCATGACAATGTAAGAACAATTTACCGTGCACATCTTACGCAGTGCCAGATCAAAGGTGTAAATTAGTTGTCTGCTGGGTGAGTATGCAGCCTTAATCCTAGATAAGAGCCTGGCGGGCGGATGGCAGGTGAAAAGCAGGAAATACAAATACAAAAGCATAATGTGTTGTATATGTGTTACAGAAAGCAAATGCTTACAGAATAACAAGTTTCTACTAATTCTAGTATTCCAGTATATTATATTCTAGTATTATTTATTATATCCTTATTACTATTTCCCTTCAATACAAAGCATATTTCTGAACAAAATACAGAGAGCTTTCTATTTTTGTTAATTGGATTCAAACATATTACTCTAATCCTTCAACCAGTGGTGGGATTCAGCCAGTTCGCACCACTTCGGGAGAACCGGTTGTTAACTTTCTGAGCAGTTTGGTGAACTGGTTGTTGGAAGAAATCATTAGGGCAGAGAACCAGTTGTTAAATTATTTGAATCCCACCACTGCTTTCAACTAAGATAGTTTATTCACCAATTAAGATGTCTCATGAAACTTATCAAGGAAATTCTTAATCTCCTCTTATGTTTAATATGTTTATGTTAGAAAGCCAGTTTAGTTTACTGGTTAAGACTGGAGTACTAGGCCTGTCTTAGGCATGAAAGCCAGCTGGGTGACTGAGCCTGTCATTAACCCACCTCACAGTGTTTTTGTTGTGGGGAAAATACAACAAAAATGAGCATTAGGTATGTTCTTTGACTTGAGTTATTTATAAAAATATTAAAGGCAGGATATGTATAAACAAATGTTCAGTATATTTATCAACACTAAGTTATGTGTAATGGAATATTGACTGATTTTGTCTAACCTCTATCAAAGCCCCCCTGAGCATAAACAAAGCTGAGCTGATCATAGATTGTTCTCTATGCCAATAATGCATTAAGTCTTATTCATTGTTACACTATAAATGCTCCATACCCAAATAAATTGATACATCTTTGGCATATTATAAGGTTACTCAGATAATTAGTTTCATAAATTTCCTCTAGTCTCTAATATATTCATGCAAATCTAAAAACTGGGGCTTTATTTGATGTTTTAAATCGCCTTTGTTTCAAATTGTCTCAGATAAATTTAAATATAAATAAATGGTTAAAATTTAGGGAGATTTGGGGAAAAAGTAAAAGTTGTAAAATAAAAATATTGTATGCATTAATATATATAGATGTATAGATTTGGAAGAATCCCCATATTTATTGATTGATTAATTATGTGCCATCAATTTAATGGAATGACAAACCATTAAATTTTCTTTTTCTTAATTATAGCTAGAATATAATAACAGGATTTTTTTCCCCATCATTCATTTTTTTTTTGATTGGCCATATTTACCGGTATGACTACTATTTTTTCAAAGAATCCAAGCAATTAAGTTCAAAACCCACTATGGACACAGTTAGAAATACATTGTATGACCTTTCTTGAATCACGTCAGAATTTAATCAAAATTATTCTGTATTTCCTATATTAAAGTTTGAAAAGCATATTTGGAGGGTTTTGGAACAGATGTATAATTTTGACCTTTATCAATATTTACTTTCGAATAATCCCAATCTGAAAATTGAAGGGGATGTTTGGAGGGAATTCATAGGATATTAATACGGCAGCCTTTCTCAACTAGGATTCCTCAGACCCAGAGATTCTACAAGGGATTGTGACAGGAAAAAACCCTGTAAATCTGATTTTTTAAAAAACTTTGCACATTGCACTATGCCAGGGATGGCGAACCTTTTTGGCATTGAGTGCCAAAAAGATCGCACGGAAACATTGCGCTGTCAGGCCTGCAGCCAGGTTCCTTTTTGGATATTTGGCCTGCCACACTTCTATCTACTATGCTGTTTCTATAGTGGGGAAAGGGGAGGAGGATAGTAAGGAGTAGGATGTGATGTAACCAAAATAAAATTCCTTTTAGATTGCCAAGGTCATCCTTTGTCTCGGCACCTCTGCACCTGACTGGAATTGGATGGGTGGAACTGCCAGCATGGCAGTGGAAAATTAGACTATGTGATGGACTTGTGGGTGTGGGGGGGCAAGATCTTGAACTTTCAACTGGGTGTGGAAAACCGGGAAGCTCTCAGATTCGGGTTTTCCCAGATGTGCCAACATGGCTGTCTTAATAAATTAGACTTTGAGCAATACTTTGCCTTGGACTCTGATTTAATTTTGGATGTTATTTGGAACCCTGACTTGTCATGGCTGCACTCCAGAAAAGCAGAACTTCTGGGTTCTAGAACACATGTGTTACCGACAATCAGCTGGGCATCACACATGCACACACCGTTTTTTGGCACTACTGTGCACGCGAAGGACAGCTGATCATCACACACTCATGTGCGCCAGAAACCCAGAAAACAAACTGGCAAAGCTGTGTGTGCCAGGCGACATGGCTTCGTGTGCCACTTTGGGCACGCATGCCATAGGTTCGCCATCACTGTACTATGCTATTGCTCACCATTATGCACATTTTTAAGTGTTGTAACTTAGCTGCTAGCCTGTTGCTACACTCTTGTAAAACATGTATTATCTAGGTTAGAAGTTAACTGTATTGCAATGTTTTTCTATTTTTGTGATCTTTATGCAGGGGTTCCTTAAGACTTGAAATTTATTATAAGGGTTCCTCCAGGATAAAATGATTGAGAAATGTTCCTGTACATCAGTGTTTTTCAACCTTGGCAACTTTAAAATGTTTGGACTTTTAACTCCCAGAATTCCTCGCCAGCTTGCTCAATCAAGTTTTTTAAACTATTTAGATTATTGCAAGAGGAATTTGGATGTGAAATGACAGGCTAGTCAACTGAAACTTATTTTCATTTTACAATTAAATCCAGGTGTATAAGCAGCATCTAAAATTGCCGAATCACCCTCAAAACTGGTATGTTCCTTTCATGTAGCTTCCTTGTGGGTGTAAATAAAATACAATAGCAGAGTTGGAATACAAAAGAGTTGATTTCCTTCTTCCTTGTTTTATGTATAATTAGAATGGAAGGGGAGGATAAAAGTGTAGGAGGGAGGATTAGCATATGAAAGTATTCTCCAATGCGTCATCTCGACATGTGAATCGAAGTGTTTTGAGCACTTTACGTAGCATCAGTAAATCTTTTTCCAAGCATTGCCATTGACAGTGTACAAGCCAACAAGAGTCTGTAAGTACCTTTTTGCCTAAGACTCACTAACTGAATTATAGCTTGAATTAAATGTATTATTTAATATATTATGGCTAGTCAGGTGAATGTTTAGGCTGGATTAGACATTTGTTATTACTTGTTCATCACACAGTCAGCCAGATGTTGAGACTGGATTTGGCATTTTTGTCCACTTATCAAGTCCTTCCTAAGAACCTGGGATAGACAGAAGCTGATGTTTTATGATGTTAGAGGTATTGTCACAGGATGTCAGTTGTTCCAAGTAAAGCTGTCTTTTGCAATTGACTGATAGTGAATTTGTTTTTTATTATTATTATTATTATTATTATTATTATTATTATTATTATTATTATTATTATTATTACTGGTTAATCTTTGGTAAGATTCACAGTCTTTGGGGCTGGTTGGTAGCTCAACAGTTAGAGTCCTAACCAAGGATCTAGGAACTGTTAAGGTAACGTTGGAGGATAGAAGCTGTTCCAAGAAGGTTGGTTTTTGTAAAATCAGAATGTTCAAGTCCGATAAATGCCAAATAGCAAGGTAGCCCTTTAGGTATTGCTCCATGGGCTCCATTTACAATCGGGACAATACACAATTTCTTCTTCCACAGTCACTCAACTTCAATTTGCAAGTCCCAGTACATTGTGATTTTTTCTTGCTGCTTATCTTCAATTTGTGCATCACCAGGCATTGCAATGTTAATGAACCAAACTATTTTCTTTTCAACTATTATTATGTCAGGTGTGTTATGGGCCAAGTGCCTGTCAGTTTGATGATGATGATGATGACGATGACTATATCACAATGTGAAATCACAGATGTATTATTATTATTATTGTTGTTGTTGTTGTTGTACAATTGTATCACAGCGGCCAGTTGTTTCGCCGGATTTGGCATTGGTTACTAGTCGGGCCCCACCCAGGGGCCTAGGACGTCGTAACGTATTTTCTTAATATGCGTGCAGATCCAAGCAGTGCGGCTTTTTGCATTTGACTGATGGTGATTTTGTCAATTTTTAACTGTTTTAAATGTAATTCCAGTGCTTTTGGAATAGCACCCAGTGTGCCAATTACCACTGGAATTACCACTGCTGGTTTGTGCCATAGTCGTTGAATTTCGATTTTTAAGTCCTGGTATCTTGCGATTTTTTCATGTTCCTTCTCGGCGACCCTGCTATCACCTGGTATTGCGATGTCTATGATTGTGACCTTATTTTTCTCAACCAGTGTGATGTCTGGTGTATTATGCGCCAGTATTTTGTCGGTTTGTATAAGATCTTGACCATCTGATTTTCGGTGACTTTTTCAGGCTGATGTTCCCACCAGTTTGTTGCTGTTAAAATTAATATTATAATTTTTGCACAAATTCCAATGGATCATTTGTGCTACTGAATTGTGCCGCAATTTATAATCAGTCTGCGCGATCACTGAGTATGTGATCAATAGTTTCATCAGCTTCTTTGCAAAGTCTGCATTTGGCATCATCAGAGGTTTTTTCAATTTTGGCCTTAATGGCATTTGTGCGGATAGCTTGTTCTTGCGCAGCCAGGATTAGTGACTCTGTTTCTTTCTTTAATGTACCTGTTTTTAACCATAACCAAGTTTGTTCACTGTCCACTTTATCTTTTATTTTTTTCCAGAAATTGACCATGCAGTGCTTTGTTCTGCCAACTCTCCATTCTTGATTTTATCACAACTTTTCTGTATTCTTGTTTTGTCTGTTGGGCCTTCAGTAGATTTTTGTTCTTTACTTCGATTAATAGATGTTCTTGAGTGTCTTTTAAATAATCAGCCAGTGCATGTTTTTCTTCTTCAACTGTTTGCTTCACTTGTAATAATCCTCTGCCACCTGATTTTCGGGGCAGATATAGTCTATCAGTATCACCACGTGGATGTAAACTGTAGTGCATTGTCATTAGTTTCCTGGTTTTTCGGTCCAAAAGGTCCAAATCAGCTTGTGTCCAGTTAACTATGCCAGCTGTGTATCTTATAACTGGTATTGCCCAGGTATTTATGGCCTTGATTGTATTTCCACCATTCAATTTAGATTTCAAAATTTTCCTAACTCTGTTGGTGTACTCTCGCCTGACAATAGTTTTTACTTCTCCATGCTTGATGTTATCCAACTGCAGAATGCCTAAGTATTTGTAGGCTTCATTTTCTTTGCATTTAATTAGTTGGCCATTGGGCATTTCAATTCCCTCACATGCAGTGATTTTGCCCCTTTTTATGGATACAGTGGCACATTTTTCCATGCCAAACTGCATTGAAATATCGGTGCTGAATACTCGGACTGTATTTGTCAATGATTGGATTTCTATTTCTGACTTTCCATAGAGTTTCAAATCATCCATATATAGTAAATGCGAAATTTTTTCAGCTTTTTTGGCTGTTTGGTAGCCTAATTTCATTTTTTTTAAGATTACTGATAGTGGGATCATTGCGATGATGAAGAGAAGAGGTGAAAGTGAATCACCCTGGAAAATTCCTCGCTTGATATTAACCATTCCGTAGCTCTCATTCCCTATTGCCAACTCAGTTCTCCATTGTTTCATTGCCTTTTCAGTAAAGGATGTAATATTTTTGCTAATGCCAGTTGTTTCTAAGCATTTTATGATCCAACTATGTGGCAGTGAGTCAAATGCCTTTTTGTAATCAATCCAGACCATATTCAAGTTCGTTTTTCTGTTCTTACAATTTTCTAATATCATTTTATCAATTAGAAGCTGATCTTTTGTGCCCCTGCTCCTTCTTTTGTTGCCTTTTTGCTCTACTGGCAAGATGTTGTTTGTTTCCAAATAATCCATCATGTTATCTGCAATAATGCCTGTGAGTAATTTGAAGGTTGTTGGTAAGCATGTTATTGGTCTATAGTTTTCAGGTGTTGTTCCTTTAGTTGGATCTTTCTGAATCAAGTATGTTTTTCCAGTTGTCAACCATTCATCAATTTGGCCCTTTTGAAAAATTTCATTCAGTTGCCTGGCCAATATTGCATGTAAACTGGTCAGATATTTGAGCCAGAAACCATGTAATTGGTCCTTTCCAGGTGATGTCCAATTCTTTACCTTTTTAACTCGATTTTTGATCATCTCAGTTGTTATTTCTAATACTTGCATTTGTTTGTTGCCAATGCTTTTCTCAAAGTCATGTATCCACTTTGCTTCCTTGTTGTAGTCCTTTGCATTTTCCCACAATTCTTTCCAGAATTCAACTGTGGCCTGCTTTTCTGGTTTTTCACTTTTGGTGTCACCATTCACATTAAGACTTTGATAAAAACGCCGTTGGTCTGATCGAAATTGCTGATTTTGTTTATATTGGATGATTCGTGCCTCATATCTTTCAATTTTTCTAGCTGTTGCTGTTATCTGCTGTTTTACAATCTCTACAGCTTCATTGATGTTTCTTGTATCCAATCTATATCTTCTGATTAGCCAATCTATGATTTTGTTGTTTTTAAGCCGTTGCTCATGCATGTTCTTTCAACTATTATTATGTCAGGTGTGTTATGGGCCAAGTGCCTGTCAGTTTGATGATGATGATGATGACGATGACTATATCACAATGTGAAATCACAGATGTATTATTATTATTATTATTATTATTATTATTATTATTATTATTCTATGATTAGATTTCAAGATTTCATAACCTTTTATCATTTAAAAATCAGTTGCCATTTAATTATGTGGTCAAATTCAAATTAGTGAGATGGGTTACAGTCAATTTGCCTTGATACATTTCTAATATTTGTAGTAATAAGAGAAGAGCATACTAAAAACTCGTAAGTTAGGCTTGTCATAAAGTCTTTGTTGGTACGTATGACCTTCCCTAACCAGCACTTACTCTGTAAACATTTGAAATTATAAAGGTGATGGTCAAAGGGAGTTTTGACTCGTGCTGCCTAGAACTACTTAGAACTAAGGAGAGATTTCCTAACAGCCAAAATAATTAATCAATGGAATGATTTGCTCCAGAAGTTGTGGGTGCTCCAACAATGGAGGTTTTTAAGACGAGATTGGACAACCATTTGTTTGAAATGTTATTGTGTAAGGTTCCAAAATGTACTTGAGTCACCAGAATGCCAAAGAGAGAGACCCAAGAAGAGGCTTGGAAAAAAATATCAGCTTTTATTTTTGACCAAAGCAAAGAGCTGGGTAGATCATTCCATAACATACAGACAAAGAGCATGCAGTGAAAGGACACACCATGGGGAAGGTAGGGCTTCCTTTTATACCTTCAGAGACTTCAGCTTAGTACCCAATTCTGCCCCCCATGCCCATGCCTGCCTTATAGCCCTGCATTGGCTGTGCAGCAAGGAACGGGGGGTCTGAGTGCTTAGCAACACAGGTATTTGCCCGATGTAACCCTGCCATGCCATGACATACCCCACACCAGGCACTGAGTTGTAGACAGAAACAAGAGAACAGGAGTTGGGTCACTGGTAGAAGCAAATGGCAGAGGCAATTCTAATTCTTCAGGAGCAAAGCAATTCTTACAGAAGTGAAATAGCAAGTTATTGTTATGTCCCAGTAATTCTACCTATTGTATTATTATTATGTCCCTTCAATAGGATTTCCTTCTTGAGCAGGGGGTTGGACTAGAAGACCTCTAAGGTCCCTTCCAACTGTTATTCTGCCCAGAGTTACAATTTTGCAGCAATTCTGCCGTTGTGTGATAAAATGTTGGGCCTCTGAAGATAGGCAGCGTAAAGCAGAGGGCAACTATGCCCTTCTCCAAGGCACATGAGCTTTGGAAAACTTTGTGGTTGTCCCCACCACCCAGCCCTCCCCAAGATCTGCTGGACACTCCAGGCAGTTTGCTCCTACTACTGAGAAACCCATGCAGGCCTATCTGATGCTTTAGAAGACTTTCAAAGCCCGTTGGGTTTGGCTCTAAGGCGGCTTTGGAAAAGAAGGCCTGGTGCAACCAGGAGCTGCATTGGGTAGGCCTCAACAGCAGGAGAAAAACACCTGAAGGTAAACTATGTGTGGCATATTCTTGGGAGCGCCGGGTGATGGTGGCAATCACACTATTCCCCAATGGTCAGAGTCACCTGGGAGAACAATGTGAGCCAGCATTTCTGAGTGGCAATGGTGATGCTAGGGCTAATGTGGCAGAAGGCTGAGACTGCAGAAGGCCCTAAGGCCATGGACTGTTCCGCTTAGTGGCCTCAATAGGAGAAAAATAGGCAGATGTGTAAAATTAGGCAGCGCTCCTTAGAAGCAATGGTGGCGCTAGGGCTGGATTGAGGCCTGGATGATGGCCGCTGACTAAGACTGCTGAAGGCTCCAGGCTTCTACTTCAGGGCTAGGCCCAGTTCTTCCACCAAAAGTGCTGCACTGCAAGGCCAGACTGGGGCGCTATTACTGCATTGCAGCACCTCTTGAGCTCATGCTTGGTCTGCGCTGGGCCTCCCCATCCTCTGAGGCATCCCTTGCATGCTCACTTACAAATGCTAGGAATGAGATTGTCCCAAAGGTGCTTTTTCAGGAGGCAACTGGACTTTCTTGCTTTTTCTTTGAAGACGTTTTGCTTCTCATCCAAGAAGCTTCTTCAGCTCAGAGTGGATGGTGAGGAATGGAAGATTGCTGAAGAAGCTTGTTGGATGAGAAGCAAAATGTCTTCAAAGAAAAAATAAGAAAGTCACCTTTGGGGCAACCATGACCTGGATGTCTGGGAATCTCTATAGACTTTTAAGAATGTGATTGTTGAGCAAAGCAGTCACATGGGAGTCTTGCTTAATGACTGCAACAACTCACAACTGCAATTCTGATCTCAGTTGTGGTTGTAAATTGAGGACTACCAAGTAACTAGAACTAAGAAGAAATTTCCTGACAGAACAATTAATCAGTGGAACAACTTGCATCCAGAAGTTGTGAATGCTCCAACACTGGAAGTTTTTAAGAAGAGATTGGAAAACGATTTGTCTGAATTGGTAAAGGGTTTCCTGCCTGAGCAGAGTGTCAGAGTTTCAAGCAACAAACCCAATGCAATCAAAACTCCGAGGCCTGGAGATTCCTCAAAGTAAGAATTTATTAGGAATGTCATATTGGCACATCTGTTGAAAACCCAACTTTGAAGGAGGTTTTCCCCACCCAAATCAAAATTCAAAGTTCTTGCCCCCTGGGTGGCACGTCCATCACATGGTCCAATCAGACCACGGTCTCCACTCCAGTTGGCTTCAGTCCACGGCTTCCAAACACCTGGTGAAGACGTCCTTGGCTCCCACAGGAAAGAATGTTATTTTGGCTACATAGCTACATATTCCCCCGGCTACCTCTATCTCACCCCGCACGTTCCCACAGCTCCGACCAGCCTCATTGTGTCAGCCCTGAAGATGCTCCCAAAATGGCTTCAGGGCTGACACAGAGGGTTGGAATAGAAGACCTCCAAGGTCCCTCCCAACTCTGTGTATTGTATTGTATTGCATTGCATTGCATTGCATTGCATTGCATTGCATTGCATTGCATTGCATTGCATTGCATTGCATTGCACTCTACTCTACTCAAAAAGTTTCCACCTTTTACTTCTCTTACCCTCTGATGCCATAGAGAAGTAAATCCCCTTTTCTTTGTGACAGCTCCTCAAGTATTGGAAGACAGCTATCATGTCCCCTCTAATCCTTCTTTTTAATAGGCTAGCTGCTAGACTTACCTAGCTCCCACAATTGTTCATGATACCTGCTGTGTGCAATTGGTCAGCCAATTGACTCAGGTGGAATTGGTGGTGATCTGGTGGTTTATGCTGTCTGTCCTACATTTTTAGAGTCATCCAATTTAGGGTCACCCCTGGTATCTGTTATTTGCTTTCAGATTCTTTAATTGCTTTGAAATTTGGACAGATGTTGTAATGGCTCTTTTCAAGGCTGTAAGTTGCACACAGAGATAACGACCCTCCTTTGCTCTGGAGTTTTCTCACTCCATTTGAAGGAAGTTTTTCTGTTTTTTCCATGTCTTTGATATTGGAACCTATTGCCAATACTTTCACCTTCCTTCTCCTTTTAGCTTCCTTTCCCAGCTATGGACAGAATCCGGTTGGTCAATGCACCTTCTTGCAATATATAAAGTTCCTCTTTTTGTGATCATCTTCTTCTTTTTTGTGTGAACAGGATACAGCCTGGTCGTCTCTGAAGCTGCTTTCTTCCTTCGAATAACAAATAGTCCCGTTAAATCTGACAGGTGAGTAAGTTTGCAGAATTTTTGAAAAACAGTGGTTTTTTTCCAGAGAATTAGAAGATGGTTTTTAGGAAAGGGATTAGAATTATTTTTTTCTGGCTGGTTAATTCTATTTAGACTAGTTATTTCTATTCAAGGCTAAACATAACATTAAAGAGACAACAATTTATTCAGCCATAATAGGAAATGCCTGCTAGCGTTTGAGACACAGAAAAACAAGAGTTGAAAAGAAAAGCAGTGAAGATAAAACCCATAGTGGGCTGCCATTTCTTCTAGGCTCAGATACGTGTTTGCAAATTTCTATCATCTTTATCTAGCAATAAGACCCTGTTAAATAGACCCTGTTAAATAGACCCTCTGAATGGATGAGACAGGACTCAGGCTTCAGTGACAAACAACAATTCTTTATTAGACAAACTATTTACAAATCCAGCTCTGGCCTCTCTGGCAGCCCTTTTATAGGGAGCTGTCAGATGGCTCAGTCAATCAGCTTCAAGTATTCTCCCGCCAGAATGGAGGACCTTGGTGGAGCCTATTGCTCCAGTATCAATATGTAACAGACCTGTTAAAAATCAGTGGGATATTCCTCTAGGTAGATGCTGATAGAATTGCATTTCCTAAAGCACTTGTGCAATTGGACTGGATACATCTGGGATGGGAGATGTTATTTCTACTTTGCTTTGCTCTAATATTGCTCTAATATTACTGGCTGTACAGTTGACAATCTGTTCTTGCTCCTCGGGGACAAATAATGCTAGGCCTTCTTCAGGAAGTCTACAGAAATGCTTGTTAGGCAGCCTAGAGTGCCTGCTGAGAAAAGCATGTGTGGATGGGAAAATATTAAGGTTAGGGCAGAGTTCCCCAACCTTTTCGGTTGTGGATTGCCGTGTGTGTGTGTAGAGGGGAACAATCTGTGTGTGCGGCAGGCACACATGCATGCTGCTTGCGTGAGTGGGGATGTGTGCATGCTCATACACTCATCTGCCACCTCTGTGGCGCGGTTCCAAAAGGCTCAAGGCCCGGTAGCGGGCCATGGCCCAGGGGTTTGGCACCCCTGGGTTAGGGAAATGTAGCTGTTCTAAAAAATATTTTAGAGGTTTATGGCTGGTGAGGCACTGGCACAGTGGTGGGTTTCAAATTTTTTTAGACTTGTGGAGTGATCATAAGATGCCTAAAGTCAGACTAGATGACTGTTCTCCTGCCTCCTCCTGTAGAGGGCCCTTTTTAGAGGCTTTTTTAAACAGTTAAGCACTAAGCAGAGTCATCCACAATGACTCTGGCAGCAACTAGCTCAGCCTGACCTCAGCTCTTGCCTTTTTCCTTTTACATTTTTTTTTCTTTTCATGATGACAGTGGTGAGGCTCTGCCTCCCCTGACTGCACGTCCCTGTTCTGAGGCTAGACTTTGTATGAAAGAAAATAGGAAATCCCGTGGTGATTAGAAAACATGAGTTTACTGGGTTCAGAGGAAAAGTTGAAAGCGTGCTCTTCATCTTTTCAGCTGTACCTGACTTTTTGTAACATTATTTATCAACCTTGATGACTTTAAGATGTGTGGACTTTAACTCCCAAAATTCTGGGACTTGAAGTCCACACCTCTTAAAGTTGCTAAGATTGAGAAACACTGATTTATAGCCTTTTATAAATTAGCTCTCTCCATTTTTTTTCCTGATGCTTTACAATTTTGCTTATTTTGCCATTCTTACCATAGCTGGTTTTTCTAAGGAATTTCATTGTATAACATACCCAAAAGAGGACACGCTTACCTTCATAATCCTAGATTTCAGTGACTCTTCTAGCTTGACATGGTGGGTGGATTTAAAATAAGATCGGAGCAGAAAAAATGTTGATTTGGGGTAATTTTACATTGTTATTTATTTCAGTTATATCATAATTTACAAGATAGGGCTTAGTACACTATGTTACAGAATAGGATTCTTGAATAAGTTAGAAAGGTAGAACACAGATAATATATAACAACACTGTATTGGGAACCCTGGAGAAGATCTACTGTATAAAGCTGTCCATCCGCTGAGCAAGGGGATCAGTAAACAGGAGTTCTAAGCGGTTCTTCTAGAACGTTGGAGATACATCATGGAGAAGGGCAGAGTTGACTAAGTCATTCCCTGCTCACCATTAGTGTCCTCAGCAAAAAAGGAGCCCAACCATCACAATAAAGTAATCATGAGTTGGCATAAGATGTACTTATACAGTATTGGAATAATCTCATATTGATTGTAACTTTTTCCAGGTCCACCAACTCGTCATACTGTTGCAATGCCTTGTCTGCTGTGCCCAACTCTCTTCTGCTGCCTCCTCCTCCTTCACTTTCCATTAGCCTCCAGTTGTGCATCTAAGGGAGACACAGTGGTCATAACCAGCAGTGGCCCTATTAAGGGCAAGCAGTTCCTGGTTGGCCCTGGATCTGTAACAGCCTATCTAGGCATTCCTTATGCTGAGCCCCCCCTGGGGAAGTTGCGTCTCCAGAAACCTCTTCCACATCAGCCATGGAGTCAAACATTGGAAGCCACCAGTTTTGGCAATTCCTGTCCTCAATTTATTTTCCGGGATACTCCTGAAGCAGATATATGGTCTCCTAAAACACCAGTGTCAGAAGATTGCCTTTCTCTCAACATCTGGGTGCCACACCCACAACCTTCTTCACCAGTCCCTGTTTTGGTCTGGATACACGGAGGGGGTTATGCATTCGGCACAACTTCTGTGGATGTGTTAAATGGGACACATTTGGCTGCCACTGAGAATGTCATTGTGGTCACCATCAATTATCGCTTGGGAGCTCTGGGCTTTCTGTACTTGCCACCAGCTGCTCCAGGGAACCTAGGCTTATGGGACCAACAGCTGGCCCTGAAGTGGGTAAAAGAGAATGCAGCTGCCTTTGGGGGAGATCCTTCTCTGGTGACCCTTTTGGGCCACAGTGCTGGAGGATCTTGTATGAATCTCCATCTTCTCACACCAAAAAGCCATGACCTTTTTGCCCAAGCGGTGATCCAGAGTGGAACAGCCAATGCCTTCTGGGCTTGGAAGTCTCCTGAGGTAGTCAAACAATTATCTCTGGAATTTGTTCATCTGCTAGGTTGCTCTGAGGACAATAATACCAGCATAGGGCATTGTCTGCAAACAAAAAATGTTTCTGAACTTATTCGGCATGAAAGAGCTATGTCTACCAAAGGCTTCCTTCTGGATTTTCCCTTCGTGCCAACCACAGATGGGGAGTTTTTGCTTGGTGAACCAGAAAAGCTCATGGAGGAGGGGCAAATTCAGGTCAAACCAGTCCTCATAGGCGAAACCTCTGATGAAGCAGCCACATTTGTCCCCTATATTTTCCCTAACATCACCCACAATCTCATAAATCAGGAGCAGCTTCTGAAAGGGATACAGCTGCTAGTGCCAAATGCAACTGAAGATGTTGTTCAGGCTATTGCACTGAGGTACAGTGAAGGACAACATGGCCCAGCACAGTTCCGCTCCGCTATGTCCTATTTCTATACAGATTTGCTCTTTGCATGCCCATCGAGGGAAGCTGCAGGAAATATCAGGAAAACTGGGAGTCCTGTATATGCCTATTTATTCACACATCGCCCTTCATGGTCAATTTGGCCTGAATGGATTGGGGCAACTCACGATGCTGAGATTCCTTATGTTTTTGGAACCCTTGAATCAGTGCCGCCTTTCAATCAAACCTACACAGAGGCTGAAGCTAGACTGAGCCGTAAGATGATGCATTACTGGGCAGAGTTTGCCAGAACTGGGTAAGTGGTTCACTTTATCTCTATAAATTTGTATTTTAAATCCAAAGGAAGCCTTTCCATTCAACAAATGCATTTTATATCTAAAGTAATGAAGCCATAAAGTAATGCACGCTTTCCCTTTCCATATGTTTAAAGGTTGTGTTAATACAAGTAGTTCATGATTTACAACCACAGTTGGGACTAGAATTTCTGTTGCTAAGCAAGACAGTTGTTAACTGAATCATAAGTGCAAGGACCAGTTGTAAGTCACTTTTTTCAGTGCCATTGTAACCTTGAATGGACGTTAAATGAATAGTTGTAAGTCAAGGACTACCTGTACTGGAAACAGCCCTGAATTTCTAAGGATTCTTAATAATGTCCCTTATAGATAATTGTTCTTTTATGAGTTCAGTGGTATCACACGTATTCCAGGGTACATTATTTCTCCAAGCAGAATAAAGAAGGCAAAAGGGAGATAAGAAACAGAGTGTTACTCTACCATTAAGAGAACAAACAAAGGCTTGCAAGGGAGTAAGTAGTGAAGGGGAAACTCACAAGATGGAGGGTGCCCAGGGTGTCAGGATTGGGACTGGCAGATCCAAGAGTCTATGAGGAGCTGACCTGGGTTTGGATCAGCAAGGAGGAGACACAAGAGATTTCACCAAGCCAAACTCCACCCCTCCCTCAAAGTCCCCTTTGGGAGTTCTCCTTGGTTGTGGTTTCCCAAGTCAAGACCAGTCTCTTTGGAAAAGAGCTACATCAGAATAACAGAGTTGGAAGGGACCTTGGAGGTCTTCTAGCTCAACCTCCTGCTCAAGCAGTTGCCAAACGGGCAACTAGAACTAGCCCTATGCCATTCTGGACAAGTGGCTGTCCAATCTCTTCTTCAAAACCTCCAGCGATGAAGCACGCATAGCTTCTGAAGGCAACTTCTGTTCCACTGATCAACTGTTCTGACTGTCAGGAAATTTCTCCTTATTTCTAGGTTGGTTCTCCCTTTGATTCGTTTCCATCAATGTCCTTTTCTTCCTCCTTAGGAATCCCAATGGGATAGCGGCCAGCAAGGATAAGTGGCCACTCTATAATCCCACAGAACAGAATTTCTTCCTTCTTAATACTGAGCCATTCCAGAAAAGGATGGTAGAGCACTGTGACTTTTTAAAGAGCCTTTTTTCAAAGGCTGAAGAGACACGTAAGTTCAGCTATTAATTCTGCCTTTGGAAGGGAGTGGGGGTTGATGGAAAAGATATTTTTTAAAATCATTTATATATCAGATATAGAGATCACCCATCTCAATCATAGAGCAATCTCTAAAAATTGATTTTATTGCCACTCTTTGATGAAACATACTCATTTGATTTTACACTGGGCAATTTCGTAATGCTAGTGATAAATTTTGTAGAGCAAGCATATTTCATGGCATCCCAAGAGTTAGGTCTCTAGTAATGTCCGCTAAGTAAGCTTTAGTTGCTCACATAAAGATGACAACAACAACAATAACGAATCCCAAAACATCTGGCTCACCACTTGATGACCATCGTCATTGACAAAATCCCTCTCAGTCAATTGCAAAAGGCAGCTTTATTTGGAATAGCTTACATCCTGCAATGGTAACTTTAATACCAATAAAAAAATATCTGCTCATCTCAGCTTTTTGGGAAGGACAGAGTAGGTGGACAAAAAATGTCAAATCCTAAACATCTGGCTGACCAAAACAATAATGTTTTGATATATATATTTAATAAATATATATCATGGAACCCTCAGAACCCTACTTCTAGATTCAGATTCTCTAGTGATAAGATATACACTTTATCTTGATATTTCATTTTTCTTTGTTCTGCAGAGAAGTCCAAAGGTGGTTCTGTTTCATCTGACTAAGAAGAAGACAGGAGGTAGGAATCCAGTGCTTGATTGTAGTAACAGCCTTCAATTGGGATCAAGTTGGATGATTTCAGAAAGGGGAATAGACTTCTTTGTGAATAGTAATTTCACATCGGCATTCCAAACCATTTTTAAATAACACTTTTGTGGCTCAGCTTCGCTGTATGGAGTGGAAGCTCTCCAAGCTGATGCCAATGGCCTTTTTGGAAGAGGAACCTGGAGAAACCTCTAGATCTCAGCATAAACAAATACAGATCTTGGGCATAGGGGAAGGAAGGAATGAGCCACGAAGAGTAACTTACAGAGAAAATTAGCAGTGCTGAGAAAGAGAAAGCATGAGAATGAAATTCAGCCTTCGGGGGAAATCAGTTTTCAGGTGAGTGGGACTATTTGATAGACAAATGGAGACATTAGGAATGTGTCCTTGTAGCCCAGGGATAAATGCTATCAGAACATTCCCATAGGCACCCCTGAATCTCAAGATGCAAACATTTCTTCTAACTAAGACCATTGTCCTCTCTAGATGACAGAAGGACAGGAAGTCACTTGAGATCAGTTAGGTTATTAATTACCCATGTGTATGCATGCATATAAATCCCCCTCCATTTTCAAATGTATAAATATGAGTGAATCTGTCAGGTCTGCCATCATAATGTCCTCTACTCACAATAGAATCCCTTATGCCTCCAGGCTTGAAATCTTGGGCTTGGACAATCTGGAACTGCGCCGCCTGCAGTCCAATCAAGCATAATACACAAAATTGTCTGCTACAACGTCTTGCCTGTCAATGACTTCTTCAGCTTCAACCACAATAATACCCGGGCAAACAATCGATACAAACTCAAGGTAAACCTCTCCAAAGTCGATTGTGGAAAATACGACTTCAGCAACAGTGTGGTCAATGCCTGGAATGCTCTACCCGACTCCGTTGTTACAGCCTCAAACCCTCATAGCTTCAATTTCAAACTGTCTACTGTGGACCTCACCCCATTCACAAGAGGTCTGTAAAGGGGGCGTGCATAAGTGCACCAGCGTCCCTACCATCCCTGTCTTACTGTCCCAATTTATCTATATTTACTTCATGTTTATGTTCATACCTATACTTGTTATCTTGTACATGTTTGATAAACAAACAAACAAACAAATAAATAATGGCTTCAGCCTACTTCGCTTTGCTGCAGTGGTGGGTTTAAAATTTTTTAGAACCTATTCTATAGGTGTGGCCTGTTTTGTGGGAGTGGCTCGGCAGCCATGTGACTGGGTGGGAGTGGCTTGGCGGGCATGTGACTGGGTGGGAGTGGTTTGGCAGTTATGTGACCAGGTGGGTGTGGCTTGGCGGTCATGTTACTGGCTGGGCATGGCTTGGTGGTCATGTGACTGGCTGGGTGTGGCCAACTTGTAGAATGTGGTGAAACTCACTAAACGCTCTTGCTTAGCAACCAAAATTTTGGGCTCAATTGTGGTCATGAGTTCTCTTTCTTTCCTTTCTTATTTTCCTTTCTTACTCATTCTTTCTTTCTCTTTTCATCCAAAGCTGGTGAAATAGTTATTCTGAACTGGTGATGGAAAAGGATGAAGTGAGGGGCCAATCTCTTGTATCCACGCAATATAAAAGCATTATTGATCTCATGATCCTTTCTGGATATAAGATGATGGACTATAACAGCTAATTTTTCTATAATGTTGACATATTAAAGATTGTGAATGGTGTCCACCCTGTAAATATCAAAGGTATTTTTGGGTTCATCTGGATTCATTACAAAATTTTGAAGAATATTTCCCATGCTGGAAAATGGATTCAGAAATGGAACTCCCTCCCTCCCTCCCATCTATCTAGCTAGCTAGCTATCTCTGTCCAAACAGTATTAAACCTGATAGGGTACCTGAGTATGAGCCAAGGTGGCGCAGTGGTTAAATGCAGCACTGCAGGCTACTGCTAGATCAGCAGTTCAGCGGTTCAAATCTCACCGGCTCAGGGTTGACTCAGCCTTCCATCCTTCCGAGGTGGGTAAAATGAGGACCCAGATTGTTGGGGGCAATATGCTGACTCTCTGTAAACCGCTTAGAGAGGCCTGAAAGGCCTATGAAGCGGTATATAAGTCTACTGCTATTGCTATTGCTATTGCTATTGATAAAATATTTGTTCCTCTCAAGCTGTTCTTTTTATCCAGACAAATAAGGCACCCACAATAATGCTTTTATATTGCATGCATGTAAGAGACTGGCCTCTCACTTCATCTTTTTCCATCACCAGTTCAGAATAACTGCTATTTCACCAGCTTTGGATGAAAAGGCAAAGTAAAGCTGGATGTCCCCTCAGATTAACAATGCAGCCAACCTCTGCCAGCTGATCTCTCTCTTCTCTTATGGAAATTTCCCCAAAGAGTCTATCCTTCCTTCTCTCTCTCTCTCTCTCTTTCTCTCTCTCTTTCTTTCTTTCTTTCTCTCTCTCTGTCTCTGTCTCTCTCTCTCTCTCTGTCTCTCTCTCTCTCTCTCACACACACACACACACATCTGGTCTGGGTGGTAGAGCTTGCTTTAGCTCTCCGCCATCCCAGAACTGCGCCCCACCAGGGAGTTCTGCATGGATGTGCCTGACAGCAACAGCTGTAGCAGTGGCAGCAGAGCACACCCTGCATTCGGGGACCCGTTCTCCCAGCCGAATCAACCACAATGGGGACTTCTCTGCAGACGCTCCTGGCGGTAGTGTGCTCAACATCAGGAAGATCTGGCGCCCATTCCTTCAAGCGGTGGTCCCTTCAAGAGGGACCTGAATCGGGCACGGAGCAGGCGGGGGGCCTCTGAGGACCTCTCACCCTGGCAGCCCTATAGGCCGCCCTTTTCCCTGAGGGGACTCAGGGCGGCTTACAATAATGAGGGAAGGGAGTGCAAGACAAGACATAAAAGAAAATGTGAGTAAAAAAAATAATTAACCATAAAAGCACAACATTCACTCAGCATTCGGGCGGGGAGAAAGTCCTATCCCCAGGCCTGACGGGATAGCCAGATCTTGAGGGCCGTGCGGAAGGCCTGGACGGTGGTGAGGGTACGGATCTCCACGGGGAGATTGTTCCATAGCGTCGGAGCTGCAACTGAGAAGGCTCTCCTCCGCGTAGTCGCCAGTCGGCACTGACTGGCGGATGGAATTCGGAGGAGGCCTACCCTGTGCGATCTGATGGGACGCAGGGAGGTAATTGGCAGAAGGCGGTCTCTCAAATAGCCAGATCCACTACCATGGAGCGCTTTGTAGATGGTAAGTAGGACCTTGAAGTGCACCCGGCGATCAACAGGTAGCCAGCGCAGCTCACGGAGGATCGGTGTTATGTGGGCGAACCGCGGTGTGCCCATGATCACTCGCGCGGCCGCATTCTGGACTAGCTGAAGTCGCCGGATGCTCTTCAAGGGCAGCCCCGTGTAGAGCACATTGCAGTATTCCAGCCTAGAGATCACAAGGGCTCGAGTGACTGCTGTGAGGGCCTCCCGGTTCAGGTAGGGCCGCAACTGGCGCACCAGGCGAACCTGGGCAAATGCCCCCCTGGTCACAGCTCACAAGTGATGGTCGAAACTCAGCTGTGGGTCCAGGAGGACTCCCAAGTTGCGGACCCTGTCTGAGGGGTATAAATTTTGTCCCCCCAGCCTGATTGATGGAACATTAGCCAAATTGTTGGGAGGAAAACACAACAGCCACTCGGTCTTTTCCGGGTTGAGTACCAGTTTGTTAGCTCTTATCCAGTCTTTTACAGCCTCAAGGCCCCGGTTCATCACGTCCACCGCTTCATTGAGTTGGCACGGGGCAGACAGATACAACTGTGTATCATCTGCGTATTGATGGTATTTTATCCCGTGCCTCCGAATGATCTTGCCCAGCGGTTTCATGTATATGTTGAATAGCAGGGGGGATAAGACCGAGCCCTGCGGCACCCCATAAGTTAGGGGCCTCGGGGACGATCTCTCCCCCCCCACCAACACTGACTGCGACCTGTCCGAGAGGTAGGAGGAGAACCACTGCAGAACAGTGCCGCCCACCCCCACCTCCCGCAGTCGTCGCAGAAGGATACCATGGTCGATGGTATCGAAAGCCGCTGAGAGGTCAAGGAGAACCAGGATGGACGCATGGCCTCCATCTCTGGCTCTCCAGAGATCATCGGTCAATGCGACCAAAGCGGTTTCTGTGCTGTAACCGGGCCTGAAGCCGGACTGGAAGGGGTCAAGATAGTTAGCTTCCTCCAAGGTACGCTGAAGCTGGAAGGCCACCACCTTCTCAACAACCTTCCCCACAAAGGGGAGGTTGGAGACTGGACGGTAGTTATTAAGAACTGCTGGATCCAAAGACGGTTTCTTCAGGAGGGGCCTCACCACCGCCGCCTTAAGCGCAGTGGGGAAGTACCCCTCCCGAAGAGAGGCGGTAACAACCGCCTGGATCCAGCCTCGTGTCACCTCACTGCTGTTGGCAACCAGCCAGGAGGGACACGGGTCCAGTATACAGGTGGAGGCGCTCACAGCTCGCATAGCCTTGTCCACATCCCCGGAGGCAACATCCTGAAACTCAACCCAGAGATGGTCTGCCAAATCATTCCCTTGTGTCTCGGCTGGATCTGCAAGAGTGGAGTCCAGGTCCGATCGAAACCGAGCAACTTTGTCCGCCAAGAACTGAACATACTCCTCAGCCTTACCCTGTAGGGGGTTCCCCGTCTCCCTCCTATTTAGGAGGGAGCGGGTTATCCTAAACAGGGCGGCTGGGCGGGACTCGGCGGACGCTACCAAGGAGGCAATGTGTGATCTTTTGGCTGTTCTTAACGCCCGAATGTACTCCTTGGTGCAGGCTGTCAACAGTGCTCGGTTCGACTCGGACCTATCGGACCTCCACAGGTGCTCTAGGCGTCTCCTCCGGCGCTTTATCCCCCGGAGCTCCTCGGTGAACCAAGGAGGCCTCCGTGAGCCGCTGACCCGGAGGGGCCGTAGTGGCGCAATCCGGTCCAGAGACCCTGATGCTGCCGAGTGCCAGGCCGCAGCAAGAGTCTCCGCCGAACTGTGGGCGAGAGCATCTGGAATAACCCCAAGCTCCATCTGGAACCTAACAGGGTCCATAAGTCGCCTGGGGCGGAACCACCTGGTCGGTTCCTCCTCCCTACGGTGGGGGTTTGGCCTCCGGAAGTCTAGCTTCAGTAGGTAGTGGTCTGACCACGACAGGGGAATGGTCTCATTTCCCCTCAGACCAAGATCATAACTCCACTGCTCCAAGAGGAATACGAGGTCGAGTGTGTGCCCCGCTGAGTGGGTAGGGCCTCGGATTACCTGGGTCAAGCCCATGGCTGTCATGGAAGCCATGAACTCCTGCGCTCCATCAGAGTGTTCACCGAGCGAAGGCAGATTGAAGTCCCCCAGAACCATTAGCCTAGGGAACTCAATTGCTAGCTCGGCTACTGACTCGAGGAGCGAGGGGAGGGCTGCTGCAACGCAGTTGGGAGGCAGGTACGTTAGCAGCAAGCCCACTTGACCCTTGAGGTCCAACTTCACTAGTAGGGACTCACACCCGGCAAGCTCCGGAGCAGGGATCCTACGCGGTGCTAAAGACTCCCGGACTACAATAGCCACACCGCCACCCCTTCCCTGGGCTCTCGGCTGATGAAGCACCTGAAATCCGTCTGGGCACATCTCTACGAGGGGGACTCCTCCCTCCATGCCCAGCCATGTCTCAGTAATACATGCCAGGTCTGCCCCCTCGTCTACAATCAAGTCCCGGACGAGGGGAGCCTTATGAACAACAGACCTGGCATTTAGCGACAGCAGCCTGAGACCAGGGTCCTGATTGCTCGCGCCATCTGACCTTGGAGTGGGACTCATAGGGCCGGAAGGAGGGATCTCTGCGATATAGCGAACCCTCCTTCCCCGGTAATGGCCAGCCCTAAAGTCCCCGCCGTATCTGCCTCTCCCTGTTATGACCGCAATGCTCTGACTCTCTCCCGTGGATGTAATTCCCCCAACCACCCCGATGACCCCCGCATACCCCGCCAGGTCCTCCGAATCAGACATACTCAGACACTCACACAAACAGTCCCCACAGTATAGTTAAAAAACACAGAAAAAATACAGCGATAATAATACTAAAAGTGGGTCTTTCATACTAACACATTCAATCCCATACACTCAGCATACCCGATTAAAATTGCGCAGACACAGAGTTTAAATTATGAGTTCCGGAAGAGCCAACCTCCCTTCCTCCAAGTTCCAGAAAGATCCAAGGCCAAAGTCCAAGGTCCGTATTATGTAGGATGGTTGTAGATGGAGGGGGGGCAAAGCATAAGCCCCAGATATTAACAAGCACCAGCTTTGCAGTCTCACACCCTCCAAGTCAAGATAAAGCGTAGGATAATCATCAATAACGGTCCATAGGAGATATAAGGATGATGTGCAGGGGGATATCTTATCCTCCCCCTCTCATAAAGTCCTGGGAGGGCCAAAGTCTAGATGTCTAAAGTCTAAAAATGGCTGGAACCAGTTGAAAGGGGGAAGGGGAGGGTGCCAGCTTGGTGACCAGTTTTTAAAATGCCAAGTCCCTGTCCCTGAAGCTGCCATCCTCTATCGCTCCTTTCCCCAAACCGAATGCACCATAAGTATGTACACCATAAGGTATCAAGTGTTAAATCAGGTGGTCGCTGCTCACATTAGGTGTTCCAGGGCAGCAGTGGTAGCAAGCGGTGGAGAAGGGCGGCTGTTCCAGGCCAATGCCGATGGTCGCAGGCCAGGCAGTGAAAAACTCGTGTTGAGTGAAAAAAACAGGGAAGCAGGCAGGCAAGGCTCCGCAGCAGCAGGGGCAGACAGGGAAAGAGATTGTCCGACACACGGGAGGATAAGAGGAGAGGCTACAACGGTGAGAGAGGTAGGCACAACAGCACAAGATAGGGGAGGGGCGGGCGTTCAGGCGAGCTATGATGGTGGTGGCTAGATCGCCGCTCAATTCGTTCACCCAAGCCACGATAGTTTCCCCTCCTCTTTAGGGCAATGGAAGATGGTAGTAGTAATAAAGATGGTAACAGCCAATTATAAATCCCCAAGCTCACCGCTCCTTCTTTCTAGGCTGTAGGTGAAAATCCAGGGTTCCTCTCCAGACCCCACACTGCTTAATCTAAAAAGAACAGCGGGGGAGTTCCATTCGTGAGAGCGAAAAAGCTCAGGCAGCCATTTTTCATCCAATTCCTGCTGCCGCCGTTCCGCTGCTCTAGGGCGACTTCCAGGACCAGGGGCTCGCAGATAAAGTTAGTGGGCTCACCAGGTTGGGCAGACGACAACCGGGGCACCCAGGGGCACCCAGGTATCCAGATGATAGAAAGACGCTGACCGTCCGTGCGTCGTCGCCGTCACCGCCCTTGCGCAGCTAGATGGTTCAAGCTGCTAAATGCTGTGAAGGCTAAAACAAGCCTTCGGGAGCGATGTATTCCAAAATTCCTTCTGGTCCTTCAGTTCTAGAGATCTTAAGCTCACCCAGAGGCTCTTTCCGAAAACTTTGCGGACTGTTTGGAAGGCTTCTCAGTACTTTTTCGCCAGATTACAAAGAGCGAAAAAGCCCGGTCGCCATTCCAAACCCGCACATGCGCAGAGGGGGGAGCGAGCAAGGGCAGGCCAGGTGGGAGGGAGCGTTCTGGTACTGTCCTACCAGATGAAGGGGTTCTAAAAAGTAAGGTAAATTTGATGAACCCCTTCTGGTGTACCGGTGCAAACTGGGAGCAACCCACCCCTGCTTTGCTGGCATCCTGCCATAAAATGCAGGAAGGGGGAGAAGGAGGATGACAGGATGACAGAAACCAGAGGAGCCAGTCTGGAACAGGCTAGCTGATCCAACAACATGAACATGAGAACGGAATGTGAAACTCCACCAAAGAGGCATCAAACCTTAAAACTGTTACCAAAACTCCTAATATTATTGGACTCTTAAAGTAGTCAAGATGGGAGGGCCCTGGAGAAGGGGAAAAGACAGGCTTCATGCGGGAATACTCAGATCCAGCTTTTCTTGTGCTTTAACCACTTGACTTTAGTAAAAGTATACCTTTTGCTACAAGTGGATTCAAGGGTCTTTCTTTCCTAAACATCCAAGCTGAGACAAGCCTGACAGCATCCTTTTCTTTGCATTTTCTCAAGGGAATTTCTTCAGTGTTGACAGTAAATACTGCAGTGAGCCTTGATTACGAGCTTTGGATCCTGCATTTTGATTCCACAAACACCTTAATGTTTAGTATAAGGGGATTACAGAGCACCTTAGATGGACTTTTAAGGTTAAGATTAAGACACCAGGCTAAACATCAAGAGACTGTATGTTCTAATCCTACTTCAGCCATGAAAGGCAAAAAGGTAGGATTAAAATTCACAGTCTGATAACTTTTTGGCCTGGTGACTTAATCTCAAAAATCCATCTAAGGTGCTCTTTGTTCTTCTTATAATAAATAGGTTGATTTTAGACTAGTCACTCTCTCTCAACCCACCTCTAAGCATTGTTTTTGTGAGGAAAATAGGAGGAGGAGGAGGAAGAGGAGGAGGAGGAAGGAATGTGGGGTATGTTCTCCACCTTGGGTTATTTGTAAAAATAATAAAGGTGAGATACATATAATAAACAAAAATAAATAAAATTATCTTATTCTACCTTTCTACAGAGAAGAGCATCCTGGAATCTCTGCTTTGCCTGTGTCTTCAACTGGCCTGCTGTGAAGGGCTGCCACTTAGGTTGGACCTCTTTGAAAATGGCATCCATATGTCAAACCTAGCTACAGTTCTGTTGGCTTCAGAATAGTGGTTGTGTATTTATTTCTCTCAGGAACCAGTAAAGATCTTCCCTTAAAGCAATGTACGGGCATACTGGTGCCTGCCAGGAGCACCAGGTACCATTCCAGTACAGTGCTCCAGAGGGCTCACCTGCCCGCCCACGCTCCTTACTGGTATTTGAGGTTTTTGGGGCTTCCACGCATGCGCACGGAGCATATGGCACCTGTGCAATGCTCCGCCAAGCAGCTGGAGTGTCATGGAGACATCGCGGAGGAGTTGTGGAGGGGTCATGGAGGCATCACGGAGGCGTCGCAGGTGGTAAGTACACATGTGCTCGCCGTGTGCATTCATGTGGTGGATGTCCGGCACCGTTGAACCGTACCAGTTGCAACGGGATCCGGAACCCACCACTGCCTTAAAGCCTGGGGAAATGATGACAGTCTGAACCAGAGAACCTTCCAGAATCATCCATTGTCCTGTCAGGGACTGACTGGTGGAAACTTGGAAGACAAATAAGGAGACAACTAAAACCCACATCACTTTTGCTGTTAGAATAGTAAATTTCTAGGAGCAATTTGTTATATCTTGATTTGAGACAGGCTTTTAATTAATCCCCCTCCCTCAAAAAGAACCTCTTAATAAATACTGCCTGAATTCTTAGGATAAGAATAAAATTATTTTATTTTCACAACAACATAAGAACTTGATGCAACATGGAAAAACAAATAAAGGAAATTTTATAGCTAAATTTTGCTACAGCCTAATGACTCACATTGTCAGGGTTCCAAGTAAACAGCCGCAATGAAAGAAAACTCCAAGGCTTGGATTTCCTCAAAGTTACTTTCTACTAGAGATGTCATATTGGCACATCTGGGGAAACCCGAGTCTGAGAGTTTCCGGGCTTTCCCCACCCAAAAGAAAGTTAATGTCCCTGCCCAGCACCCACATGTCCATCACATGGTCCAATCAAGGCACCAGCCAAAACTGAAGATGCCTCCCAGTCACCTCATAGCAGCTGCAGGAAAAAGCAGCCTTGACTCTCTGGAAAAAATGTTATGGGTGGGGAAAGCTCCATGCCATGTGCTGCAATGGCGAAATGGACAACGGAGTGGCTGGCGCAACGTAAGGAGGAACAAAATAGCCCCATCATGCTGTGCCTCTCCTGCCGCACTCAGCTGTGTGTGGACTTTCCTTCACTCATGTGGTTTCTCACTGCATCCCGTGCTGTCCGGGAAGCAGATCCCTCGTGCGTGCCACTTCCCAATGCTTCCCAGAGCTTCCCACTTGCCTCTGAATGCCGGATGAATACTCTCCTCCCAGGCCCCTTGCCGATGGACAAGTGGCACTTCTTCTCCTTGTAGCACCAAGGTGCTTGGCATTTGAAATCCAGCAGTGCTTCTCCAGCTGTCAAGCCTGAGCACTCTTAAAATCCAAGACTGCTGGATTTCAAAAGCCAAGGAGATCAGTGCTGCAAGGAGAAGCAGGAAAGGCCCTGAAGCTGCGCTGCCCGGGATCCATGTGGGCTGACGCAGGGGGAGGACAGGCATGGCTGGCTGGATGGACGCTGCCTGGAAAAAGAGGCTGGCACGAGTAGGAGGAGACTGTGCCCCTCACCTGCTTGCTTGCCTGCCTCCGTGCTACCCGGCGTCTGAACAACACCGCCCCCAGAAAAGGCCCCAAAGCTGCGCTGCCCGGGATCCACGTGGGCTATTTCAGGGGGAGGGCAGGCATGGCTGGTTGGACGCTGCCTGGAACACAAGGAGACAATCTATCTCAGAGACCACCAAGGGTCCCTCACAAATAAGTATTTGGCACAATCCTTCAATTCAGGAGAAAGATTAAAACGTGATTTATGCCTCCAGTTCTTTTTCATTGCCGTTCAGGAAATTGTTGATCTAGAAGAGATCTTTGTGGTTATGGATGGCATCTGGGATGGCAACAGAACAGGGGGGGTCAAACGCAAGGCCCGTGGGCCAAATCTGGCCCACGATGTGGTTGGATCCGGCGCATGGGACCGTCCTGGAAAATGAAAGGGGCCGCTCTGCATCACTTCCGCCTAATCTACCCAATGCAAAGAGGAACATGCTAACAGTTTGGGGCATGGCATCAAGCTGGCCACGCCCACCCAGTCAGGCATGCCCCCCCTATCAGCTCCCCCCTCTCCCCCCGAGGTCAACCACAGCCCTGATGCGGACCTCAATGAAATTGAGTTTGATACCCCTGCAATAGAAGGAGAAGAAGGACAAAAGAAATTGGAGGGGAAGGAAAGAAAAATGGGGTGGAGAAAGGGAAAACAGAAAGAGTGGCGGAGAGCTGAAGCCTCAGATGGTTTGAGGGTTCTTCCAGCGTGATGACCCCATTGCTCCACTATATCATGGGTGAAGGATAAGCTGTCCATTCCACTTTTGGATCAAGAACCATGGGTGGACCTTCTCTCCTTTAAAATTTTCTTTCGGAAAAGCAAAAATTTCGGCATTTGTGTCCCCATCAAAAAATGCTAAGAGGCCTTGTGGGTAGTCCAGAGAAACTCGGATCCTCTTCGGAGGATGGCACAATGTCAAATTCTGCCTGGGATGGGTGATTGCCTCATACCGTCCATCAATTCGCTGAATTCCCCAGTAGCCCCCACTAGAATCGAAAAGAATCTTCGCGTTTCTGTTTGAAGATTCCCTAACAATTCCCACCGCCCACCACTCCTCTCCCTCTATCACCTCTACCTCCCAGCACATCTTCCCAGAATTGAAGGCCTGGTGGGCTATGACACTGGTCATCAAGTCATATCTCAGAGGACTGCTGGCCACAGGCTGTTTCATGGCTTTCCATCTCACGCTTTTCAAATCAGAGGAGACGTAGAGCTCGGGATGAGCTGTGGTCGGATCCAGAGTCAGATTTGCTGTGTGGAAGAAAGAAACGTTGCGGGGGAGAAGGAATTACCACCTTTTTCATGCCATCTGGTTTATGTAATTAATAAAAATATTGCAACTGGTGGCCAAGTTATGCTGAAATTGTATCTTCTAAAAAACCAAGAGGTTTGCTCACAATCTGGTTCTATCTTTCTCAAAAACAACAACAAAAACAACAGCGGCCTATTCCAGTAAGGGAAAGGGTGTGGGATACATGAAATTAATTTATTTAATCCCTGGGAAAACTGGCAGCTAATCCTCAAGTAAAGCAAGTTGGTTTAGGAGAAAAGAAATTCATAGCTCATTATTAGATGAAGGCTTTCTAACTCAAAGCCCTGAGAGTAAGGTAAATTTAGCCAAGAAATTATAGACAATTACATCAATAAAACTTCAATAAAATTTCAAATGATGCTTGTTTTTTTGCTCCATAAACTAAAATTTATTTTATTTTCTGCTCCCCAGCAATACACCTTTTAACGCAGTGGAGGCATATATTTTTTTTTGCATGTTATTGATTGATTTATTACATTTATATGTTATGAAGTCACATAATTTATGTAATTGATATAATCCAGTGAGGGCGAACCATTTCGTCCCAAACTGAAATGGGCATGCATGCTGAAGCACCAGAAACCCGAACACCAGGTAGCAGGTTATTCGGTGCTCACGAAGACCAACTGGCCTGAGAAGACATGCACGTTGGAAACCCGAAGAGCAGCTGGTGACAGTGCAAGTGCCTACAGAGAGGGAGGGCCCTCTGGCACGCGGAACATAGGTTCACCATCCCAGGTATATTCATTATCACTTGCATATAATATCTAAAAATCATGTCCACTCTGCAAAATATAAAGTGTGGGTGTCTGTCTGTCTGTCTGTCTCTCCCTCTGTGTGTGTGTGTGTGTGTGTGTGTGTGTGTGTGTGTGTATGTATTATGTATGTATGTATGTATGTATGTATGTATGTATGTATCAGTGGTGGGTTTCAATTTTTTTGGGAAACTACTCTGTGGGTGTGGCCTTCTTTGTGGGAGTGGCTTGCCGGTCATTTGATCTGGTGGGAGTGGCTTGGCAGCCATGTGTTTTCTTTCTCTCTCTCTCTCTCTCTCTCTCTCTCCTTCCTTTGTCTCTCTGTCCCTTTTTTCTTTTTTTCTTTCGTCTCTCTCTCACTCTTTTTCTTTCTTTTTTCTTTCTTTATTTCTTTCTTCCTTTCTCTTTCTCTTTCTCTCTCTGTGTCAGTCTGTCTGTCTGTCTGTCTCTCTCTCTCTCTCTCTCTCTCTCTCACTCTGTGTGTGTGTGTGTGTGTGTGTGTGTGTGCGTGTCAATGGTGGGTTTCATAAAAAATTTGGAACCTCTTCTGTAGGTGTGGCCTGCTTTCCGGGTCCACTGGTGGAACCTCTTCTAACCGGTTCGGTAGATTTGACAAACCGGTTCTACCGAATAGGTGCGAACTGGTAGGAACCCACCTCTGGTATGTATAAACACACATATATACCGTATTTTTTGGACTATAAGACACACCTCCCCCCCCCCAAAAAAAAGAGCATGGAAATGTTGTTGTGTCTTATACATCAAGTACAGCCATTTTTTGGCATCCCGAAGTCCCGCCCCGCATCCCGTTTTTGCGAAAGGTGGTTGGAAAACGGGCAATTTTTTGCAAAACTGAGGCATTTCAGTCTTCCTCCAGCCCCCAAGAAGCACTCTGCAGGCTTCAGCAGGGCTGGGGGAAGGTGAAAAGGGCCCTGTTTTTGCAAAAAAAAACGGCTCATTTTCCACCCATTTTCCACAAAAACTGGGGCATTTTTGCCTTCCCCCAGCTCTGCTGAAGCCTGCAGAGTGCTCCTGGGGGCCAGGGGGGACAAAAACTTTTTTTTACTTACCTCTTCAAAATCTTGGTGAGTCTTATACACTGGTTCGTCTTATAGTCCGAAAAATATGGTACATACATACATACATACACAGGGACGTGCAGTCTGGGGAGGCAGGGAAGGCAGAGCCTCACCACTGTCATCATGAAAAGAAAAAAAATGTAAAAGGAAAAAGGCAAGAACTGAGGTCAGGCTGAGCTAGTTGCTGCCAGAATCACCATGGATGACTCTACTTAGTGCTTAACTGTTTTAAAAAGTCTCTAAAAAAGTGCCCTCTACAGGAGGCGGCAGGAGAACGAGGTGCCTCATCTAGTCTGACTTTATGATCACTCGAGCAGAGCTAAGCAAGGGTTAAAAGCTGAAAAATTCCTGACGTAGATGAGGCACGTTGTTCTCCTGCCTCCTGTAGAGAGCGTTTTTTAGAGGCTTTTTAGAGGCACTGGCAACAATTAGCTGATGGCAGGCAAGAGCAGAGTTGAAATCCTCTCTGAAACAGGTGTAAAAGGTACATGTGTGGGTCGGAGGGAGGGGGAGGAATTCAAAAAGTTTGATTGCATGCAGAGCCACGTTGCCTTTTCAAACACACACACACACACGCACACAAACACACATACACACCTGGATAAAAGTATATAAGCCCAGTTTGAAAAGGCAACGGGGCTCCACCTGCAATCAAAGGCTCGGATCAGAAGGCAGCATGGGAATCGGGGGGGGGGGTATGGCAGAGAAGCTGCTTTCAAGCTATTGGAAAATATATCCAATCCAATTCTGTGTTTGTGTTTGTGTTTGTTTGAGAGTGAGTGAGTGAGAGAGGGATCCAACTTCTCTGTGTGCGTGTGTCTGTTTGAGAGAGGGGGGGTGGGAGGGAGAGAGGGAGGAAGGAGGGGGAGGGAGAAGAAAAAGAATGAAGGAAAACTTTTTCGCAAAGGAGAAAAACAAATGCTGTTGTTTTAAATCGGAACTGAGCATGCCTGGCTGTGGAATTCTGGGAGTTGAATTCCACAAGTCTAAAAAAAATTGAAACCCCTGTGTCAGTGCCTCACCAGCCATAAACCTCACCGCACGTCACTGTAATATATATACATACATATCTTAAATGCTAATTCCTGAGACATTTGGCTTTAAGAGATTCTTTCCTTGTATTGCAGACTTGATTGTCATTTCAATTTTGTTCCCACTCTCCCTTTCTTGATTTGCTCAGATTAATAAATATTAATCAGTATAAAGATACGCCTCATAAACTTGATGTTTAGCACTCTTTTTCACTTCTGCTCTTAACTGTATTTATTAAAATAAACTTCTGTGTGTCTGAATTACTGACCCAGAATCTTCTTGGGCCTTCCCAGCCTTCTTCTCAGAAGAGGAAATCCCCACATTCAGTAACCATGTGGAAGAAGAACCATAGTCCTTGCCTTACAGTCATTTGCATAGTGACTGTTTGAAGTTACAACGGCACTGAAAAAAGTGACATGTAACTGTTTTTCACACTTAAGACCAATGCAGCATTCCCATGGCCATGTGAGCAAAATTAGGATGCTTGACAACTGGTTCATATTTATGACGGTTGCAGGGTCCCGTTCCATTGACAAGCAAAGTCAATGGGGAAGCCAGATTCACTTAACAACCATGCTACTGGAATGGAAGGGAAGGGAACGGAACAGAACGGAACAGAACAGAACAGAAAATGAAATGGAATAGAATAGAATAGAATAGAATAGGACCTTGGAGGTCTTCTAAACCAGGAGAACCTATACTATTTCAGATAAGTGACTGTCCAGTCTCTTCTTAAAAACCTCCAGTGATGGAGAACCCACAACTTCTGAAGGCAAAGTTGTTCCACTAGTTAATTGTCCTCACTGTTAGGAAGTTTCTCCTTAATTACAGGTTGCTTCTCTCTTTGATTAGTTTCCAACCATTGTTTCTTGTCCTACCCTCTGCTGCTTTGGAGAATAATTTGACCCCCACTTCTAACTTAACAACTACAGTGATTCTCTTAACAATCATGGCAAGGAAGGCCATAAAATGGGGCAAAACTCATTTAACAACTGTCTCGCTCAGCAACAGAAATGTTGAGTTCAATTGAGGTCATAAATCTAGGACTAACTGTATGGCTACCTTTTCAGCTACCAAAAATTCATCCAGAAAACTAGGCTCTACAGACACCCTGGAAGTCAGAGAGGGAGAGAGTGGAAATCTCAAACCGGGATCCTTCTTGCTTGTCCTGGTGTGTGTGTGTGTGTGTGTGTGTGTGTGTGTGTGTGTGAGAGAGAGAGAGAGAGAGAGATCATGTGACCATGGGAATGCTGCAACTGTCGTAAGGGTGAACAATGATCCTAAGTCACTTTTTTCAGTGCCGTTGTAACTTTGAACGGTCACTATTGAATTGTTGTAAGTCGAGGACTACCGGTAGTCCTTCCCCACAAGAGGTCATGTGATAACCTTTTGTGACCTTCTGACAAGCAAGGTCAATAGGGAAGCCAGATTCACTTAACAAATGTCTCGCTTAAGAACAGAAATTCTGTGCTCCATTGTGGTCGTACGTCAAGGACTTCCTGTATATGAGCTTTTGTACTGCATATCGAAAAGAATCCCATTTTACTGTATGCTGGAAAAGGCAGGCCTTACCTGTCTTGCTGTCCTTAGCCGATCGGCAAGGAATACAATTCTTTACACAACTGGAGATTGGCTTCGATGGATCATTGGGAAAGCTGTCATTCTGTGAAGCTTAAGCAATAAATCAACTTTAGAGCCTGGTTGCCATCCGAGATCATTTATTCTGGATCACAAAATAAATACCTTTGTGATCATTTATCCTGGTTCACAAAACAAAGGCCTCCACTAAATAGAAAACATTGGAATTTTGTAGGTTACCAGTTAACTATTAAAAATTAATTATTATGTTATTAATTAACAATAATCATCATTTATTAATAACTATCAATAACAGTTAATTACACTCCCACCAACACTGACAGGGCAAGCCACTTGTACATAAACAGAATGCAAACCCCACTTCTTTCTAGCACTGATTATGCTACTTAGTTGGGTAATTAAACATCTGCAAGAAAACAGTCAAGCTTAGAAAGCAACAGGGACCCCCACAGTGGTTGTTTGGTTTGATTTGGTTTGGTTTGGTTTGGTTTGGTTATTGGATTTATATGCCGCCCTTCTCCCAAGGACTTAGGGCAGCATACAACATTAAAAAAACATATATTACAAAAGTTAAAAAAAATAGATAGAATATCCAAAAAACCCAAACCCAATTAAGATTAACAATAACATTTTTTAATTTTTTTTTATTAAAATTAACAATAATCAATAATTTATTTTGTTTTGTTCAGGCCTGGCTGGCTTGCTGGAAAAGCCAACTTTTTAGGGCGTGTCGGAAGGACCGGAGGTCGGGGATTATACGAAGCTCCGGGGGCTGCTCATTCCAGTGAATAAATACATTAAAAAGTAGAAAAACCAAACCAAGACAAAGAATAATAGGCAAGGAGATATAAAAAATTATGGAGGCACCTCACTAATTCACCTGTCCCCTGGGTGCCCCCCCCCCCCCAGGGCTGCTGGCATAACCAGATCTTGAGGGAATCTCTGGAAGCTAGCAGTGACAAGCCCAATCTCGCATTATCTCATATAAATCCTCTCAAATATGTGGTATGATCTATATACATGTGAATTAGGGAGGTGTCTGCCTTCTTATTTTGGACCTAAGCCATGTTTTTCCTCTTCTTGTAAACAGATCTGGCCTATCTTTTCAAGGGCATCTTGAAGGAGCCATTCTGGCACAGTCTTGGAGGCAAATTCTGCTGACAAGCTTTAAGGATTCGATCCTGACTGGCTCAAGGTTGTCTCAGCCTTCCAGCCTACTGAGGTGGGTAAAAGGACCCACATTGTTGGGGGGGGGGCAATAGGCTGATTCTGTAAACCGCTTAGAGAGGGTTGTAGAGTACTGTGAAGCGGTATGTAAGTCTAGGTGCTTACAGCCTCTACAATTTCACTATTACAAGTGATGTATGCAGCATAATATATATTTTCTCGTTCGGACTGATGGACTGCATATTGAGAGTCTATTCAGATATATGCAGTTGGCATTTCAGCAAATGGGATGGGAAAAACATAAAAATATTCTCGGCATATTTTCTGACCATGCAGGATATCTTGGAACATACAATGGGGGACATACAGATAGTCATCAACTTATAACTGCAATTGAGCCCAAATTTTGGTGTTAGGTCAATGAGGTCACCAGATGACTATGTCCGGTTTCATGATTTTTTGTGTGTGTGCTGAGACGATGAAGCCAATGGACGTTTTTTGCTGGAAACTGGAAGTAAATAGCAAAAGTACTTAGACTTATATACCACTTCACAGTGCTTTACAGCCCTCTCTAAGCGGTTTACAGAGTCAGTCTATTGCCCCCAACAATCTGGGTTCTCATTTTACCCACCTCAGAAGGATGGAAAGCTGAGTCAACCTTGAGCCTGGTGAGATTCGAATTGCCAAACTGCTGGCAGCTGGTAATCAGCAAAAGTAGCCTGCAGTACTGCACTCTAACTACTGTGCCACTGCCAATAACATCTTAAATGGTTGTCACCTGACCACGGGATGCTGCAAAAAGCCATAAAGGTGGGCCAGTTGCCAAGTGCCCCAAATCCGATCACATGACTTTGGGGGAGGGGCTGTCCGAACTTCAAAATTGGGTCGTAAATCGCTCCGGGAAAGTCTGTCGTAACTATGAATGATCACCAAGCAACTGGTCATAAGTCAAGGACTACCTGTACTGATGGCAAATTGTGCTCCTGTGACAAATGTGACAGTGAAAATATTAGCTGAGTAGTAGATGTAATTTTAAACCATCACTGTTTATCTGTATCACTCCTGCTTAGCAGATGAGGTGTACTTATAACAATAGCAGTTAGACATATATACTGCTTCACAGTGCTTTTACAACTCTCTCTAAGCGGTTTACAGAATCAGCGTATTGGCCCCAATAATCTGGGTCCTCCTTTCACCCACCTCGGAAGAATGGAAAGCTGAGCAAGTCAGGATCAAACTTATGGCAGTGAGCAGAGTCAGCCTGCCATACTGCATTCTAACCACTGTGCCACCACAACTCTATGGTAGCAGGGGAGAATAATGACAGGTTGAAGGAAGAAAACAGAACATTTCTTACCTGGAAGAATGAAAACAATCAAAAGCACACCCAGGATCACATTTCCTACAGCCGAAATGCCGAACAAAATTTTCCACAGGAGAGGATTCATCGAATGATCTGTGAGGTTGGAAGGTAATTGTGAAGTTCATCCATTCCTTAATTTACATCAAGTATTGTAACTTAAGCATCAATAGCAATAGCAATAGCAGTTATACTTATATACTGCTTCACAGGGCTTTCAGCCCTCTCTAAGCAGTTTACAGAGTCAGCATATTGCCCCCAACAATCCGGGTCCTCATTTTACCCACCTCGGAAGGATGGAAGGCTGAGTCAACCCTGAGCCGGTGAGATTTGAACTGCCGAACTGCCGAACTAGCAGTCAGCTAAAGTACCCTGCAGTACTGCACTCTAACCACTGCGCCACCTCAGCTCTCAATTCCCAATGGAAAGCCAAATAGGTGACTGAACATCCAGACATAGGAAGACATAAAGGATCCTACAAAAAAAAGGTGCCACATTTTGAACTATCCCCTCAGCTACGGACAATCCTGAATAGGATTCACACCTCACATGGCGTCTACCGGGACTCTCTGTATAAATGAGGCTCAGTATCCTCACCTCAGTGTGGCTGCAGGGTCCCACATCAAACTGTAGGTCACAACATGACCAGCTGTAAGCTGAGGCTGTATACCGGTCCAATATCTGATTTTTTTTAAATATAAAGGATACTGTGCTTCAACGATTAAATGGCCTAGACGTTGGTATTTAAACACAGATACTTTTGACATTTCTTCTTCTTCTTCTTCTTCTTCTTCTTCTTCTTCTTCTTCTTCTTCTTCTTCTTCTTCTTCTTCTTCTTCTTCTTCTTCTTCTTCTTCTTCTTCTTCTCCTCCTCCTCCTCCTCCTCCTCCTCCTCCTCCTCCTCCTCCTCCTCCTCCTCCACCACCACCACCACCACCACCACCACCACCACCACCACCACCACCACCCCACCACCACCACCACCACCACCTCCTCCTCCTCCTCCTCCTCCTCCTAGCCATTGTCTATCCACTGCAGAATGAAGGCCTCTTCCACATGTTTCCAACCAATATGATCCTCAGCTTTCTTTTGCCAATTGGGCCCGCAAAACTTGCTGATGTCATCACTCCATCTTGTTTTAGGTCACTTTCTTAGATGATTTTTATCAGGTGGGATCCATTCTATGACTGCTTTGGTCCACCTGTCATCAGTTTGTCTTGCTATATGACCAGCCCATTTCCATTTCCATTCTTTTACTCTCTTGAAGGCATTGTATACTTTCGTTTTTTCTCTAATCCATGTGCAGTTCTTTCTATCTTTCTATCTGGTCTTGTGATGTCAAGCATATATCTTTCCATGGCTCTTTGTGCCACTCATAGCTTTTGTATCAATTGTGAGGTTAGTATCCATGTTTCACTGGCATATGTTAGAACAGGTAGCATGCACTAATCAAAATTTTTCTCTTCAGGCATAGGGGAAGGTTTTTCTTGAAAATTATGCTTAGCTTGCCAAATGTCTGCCAGCCACATTTAACACATTCAATTTCCTTTATTGTATCACCTTCTATTGAGTTCCGTTAGCCAAGGTATCACATTTTGACATTTATATTTTATTAAGTTTTACTAGTCTAGGTGAAATGTTAATATATTTTTCTAGTCCATGTTAGAACCTGTACACTGCATGAGTCAAAAAGAGGGCCATGAAAATATTTACAAACCCCTCGCATCCTGAAGATAAATTGTTTCAACTCCTACCCTCAAAACAACGCTATAGAGAACTACACACCAAGCTAAGTAGACACAACAGTTTTTTCCCCAACACCATCACTCTGGTAAACAAATAATTCCCTCAACACTGTCATACCCTTCACTAATGCTGCCTTACAATATTACTATTAGTCTTCTCATCGTTCCTATCACCCATCTCCTCCCACTTATGACTGCATGACTGTAACTTTGTTGCTTGTATCCTTACGATTTATATTGATATTGATTGTCCCTGATTGCTTAATTGTACTCTATGACTCTCATTAAGTGTTGTACCTTATGATTCTTGACAAATGTGTCTTGTCTTTATGTACACTGAGAGCATATCCACCAAAGACAAATTCCTTCTGTGTCCAATCATACTTGGACTATTCTATTCTATTCTATTCTATTCTATTCTATTCTATTCTATTGATGTGCTATAAATAAATTAGGTATTGTAACATAAAAATTCTTGAACAGGTTGAATCCAACTGCATCCACAGGAATTTACTAAGTGACTATGGGCTGATCATACTCCCACCCTCAGCCCAGTCTACTTAAAGGGATCTTTCGGTTAGAAAATAAAACAGGCGGGGGTTTTGTGGACACTGTTGTGTGCACCTGGAAGTATGATGTGAGTAAGGCAACAACAATAACAAAACACTGCCATCATTCATCTAGTGAAACTTATTTTTTTAATGCAACCAAGCTTCCCAACTCAGCATTAAATAGCTTGCCTGTTTACACATATTTTGGAAAAGCTTTATGTGACATATGAGCCAGTGATAAGAGAGTAACAAAATTAGATAGCAGGGGCAGAAAGAGTGATCTGTGGTTCTTCGCTTGGAGTCTGGGAAGATAATTTTACAGAGCATGCAAAGATTTCAGAGAGGGGGACCTTTTGCTTCCTTACTCATGGCTAGCACCTTCTTGGCCTGAGTTCAGGTTCTCAAGAGCTACAGTGGCACAGTGGTTAGGGTGCAGTACTGCAAGCTACTTCTGTTGACTGCTGGCTGCCTGCAATATGGCAGTTAAATCTCACCAGGCTCAAGGTTGACTCAGACTTCTGAAGTGGGTAAAATGAGGACCCAGATTGTTGGGGGCAAGAGGCTGACTCTGTAAACCACTTAGAAAGGGCTGTAAAGCACTGTAAAGTGGTATATAAGTCTAAGCGCTATTGCTGGTGCTAGAAAGAGGAGGTATTGTAGGCAGATGCAGCTTCTCAAAGAAAATTAAGGGGATGAGGTATGTGCGCTTTGAATCTCTCCCATGAGAAATGTGTTCTAGGGCATGGCCAAATGTTAACTTGCAATGCACCTTTCCTTCAAGCAGTCTGCTAACCTAAAATTTGCTGTCCATATTTCTGAGTCCCAGGAATGAGATGGGTGGATGGTTCCATCCTTAAGGTGCTAAGGAAAGACCAGCAAAGGAAGGAGATTAATGGATTCCCCCAGCTTTGTTTCTCCTCCCTTTGTCACAGGGCTGACAGTGGGTGCCTCAGATAAAAATCTGCAGTCCATTACAATATTAAGGAGGGGGGGGGGGGAAATACAGGATATCGACCTTCCATACATAGAAAGAATCACAGCATCATTTACAGGGTCAAAAGGGGACTTGGACTTCTTCTGGTCCGACTCCCTACCAAGGACAAAAATCTTTCCACCAATCCAGACACTGGATTGAATGGATGGAAACTAATCAAGGAGAGAACCAACTTAGATCTAAGGAGAAATTTCCTGACAGAACAATGAACCAGTGCTTCCAGAAGTTGTGTGTGTTCCAACCCTGGAGGTTTTAAAGAAGAGATTGGACAACCTTTTTCGGAAATGGTAGAGTTTACAGCTTGAGCAGGGAATTATAATAATAATAATTATTATTATTAGAATAGAGCTTGAAGGAATCATGGGAGTTTTCTAGTCCAACCCTCAGCTCAAGCAGGAGATCCTATGTCATTTCAGACAAGTGGCTGTATAGTCTCTTCTTAAAAACCACCAGTATTGAAACACCCACAACTTCTGAAGGCAAGCTATTCCACTAGTTAATTGTTCTCACTGTTAGGAAGTTTCTCCAAGTTTCTTCTTGCTTTCTGGTGCTTTGGAAAATAAGTTGATTCCCCATTCTTTGTGGCAACCCCTGAAATACTGGAATACTATACATTCATGTCACCCCTGGTCCTTGTTTTCTCTTGACTAGCCATACCCAGTTCCTGCAAATGTTCTTCATATGTTTGAACTTCATTTGTTGGACTACAAGACCTCCAAGGTCCCTTCCAACCCTATTATTCTATTATTCTGAAAATGAGACTTGCAGATTTTACTGAATGTTAAAAATATATAAAAAGAGCATGTACTATTAAAGTTAGAGGTATTTGGTATGTAAATGAGGTATTCTCTAAAGTTGCTTTGCTACTCAGTTCTTTAAACATAGGCTGATTAAACTACTTTAATAAAATGAAATTCAATGGTGAAAAAAGTAAGGTTCTACATTTAGGCAAGAAAAACAAAATGCACAGGTACAGTATTGGTGGTACCTTGCTCAATAGTAGTAACTGTGAGAGGGATCTTGGAGTCCTAGTGGACAACCATTCAAATATGAGCCAGCAGTGTGCAGCAGCTGCCAAAAAAGCCAACACAGTTCTAGGCTGCATAAACAGAGGGATCGAATCAAGATCATGTGAAGTGTTAATACCATTTTATAATGCCCTGGTAAGGCCATACTCGGAATACTGCTGTTTGCAGAATTCTAGACAAGAATTCTAGAGACGAGGTTCGGAGTAGAGTAATAAAATTCTTTTTATTAAAAATCTCTCTTGATCAACGGTTTGCAAAGCGTGGTGGGTTCCTCGTGTGTTACAAGAAAGAGCCACACCCACAACAAAAGTGAAACAGCAGTTATACCCTCCCTAACTCCTCCTACTCCCATATCAGCTAGCCTGATTGGGGCGGTCACAAACCAATCAGCGACAGTAACGCCCTAACTATTACCTTATATAGAATTATGACGTTTAACCAATCAACTTCTAACATTGTTTTTCTTTAACCAATCAAATGATTACACATTTCTCTTCTAAAACTCCCTCTTGGGCTCCCTCTAGTGGTCATACAAAATATTAACTCTTTTTCAATTTTATTCCATCACTGCAGTCAGTTTTGGTTGCCATGATGTAGAAAAGATGGGGAGACTCTAGAAAGAGTGCAGCGAAGAGCAACAAAGATGATTAGGGGACTGGAGGCTAAAACATATGAAGAACGGTTGCAGGAACAGGGTATGTCTAGTTTAATATAAAGAAGGACTATTGGAGACATGATAGCACTGTTCCAATATCTCAGGGGTTGCCACAAAGAAGAGAGAGTCAAACTATTCTTCAAGGCACCTGAGGGCAGAACAAGAAGCAATGGGGGGAAACTAATCAAGGAGAGAAGCAACTTAGAACTGAGGAGAAATTTCCTGACAGGTAGAACAATTAATCAGTGGAACAACTTGCCTCCAGAAGTTGTGAATGCCCCAACACTGGAAGTCTTTAAGAATATGTTGGATAGCCATTTGTCTAAAATGGTATACGGTTCCCTGCCTAGGCAGGGGGTTGGACTATAAGACCTCCAAGCTCTCTTCCAACTCTGCTATTGTATTTGTATTTATATTTATTTGTACTTAGGAAAAAGTCATCTCAATTTTATTTTTGCAGTAATTGATTAAACACTCATAAATCCTTAGTAATCAGTCATGTCTAGTGGATTGGAACCATCTGCTCTACAGGAAAAAGGAAAACCACTTGTCAGGCCTGCAGCCATATTCCTTTTGGATCTTTGGCGTGCTACATTTCTATACCAGTGTGTTTCTATAGTGGGGAATTGGGAGGGGAGATAGTACAGAGTAGAATGCTATGTAGCCAAAATAAAATTCCTTTCTAGATTGCCAAGGTCATCCTTTGTCTCTGCACCTCTGCACCTGACCAGAACTGGATGGGTGGAACTGCCAACATAGGAGTGGAAGATTGCACCGTGTGATGAACTTTAAGTTGGGTTGGGGAAATGGAAGAAGTTTCAGGTTCGAGTTTCCCCAGATGTGCCAGCATGGCTCTCTTAATAAATTGGAACTTTGAGCATTATGTTGCCTTGGACTCTGATTTAATTTTGGATGCTATCTGGAACACTGACACCACTCTAAGTAGATGCCACACAAATATTGCAACAGAGGCTGCTGAAATTTCCCACTCAGAGCTTCTCTCCAGCCAGTGCCAGAAAAATACATCACAGGATAGAGTAACTTCATTTTCCACTCATGTGGAGGAAGACAAATTAGACTTTTAAATACTTAAAATGTGGGAGAAATCTGTTATATGCCTTCATATGCATTCTTCCCTTCAATCTGCTATTTTTATTTAGCAGAGATGACCAGAAAAGGAAACTAAACTTGTTGCAAACTTCTCTTCCTCCCACATATATGAAATTATAATCTCGAAGAAAGCAAGTTTATCTTGAAAGACAACTAGTCAAATGGATGTGAATCTGTATTCCTTTTCCTTCCAATTTTATTTTATTTTCTTTCTGTCTAAGATTACTGGATTATTAGGTGATAGAGAAGGAAGAAAACAATACTGTAGACAATTTGATTGGGCAAGAATGGGATTATTTGATTTCTCTGAAGCACATTTTGCAAAACAAGAAACTTAACACATTATTCAGCACCGTGCCAAGGAGAGAAGGAAACTTAATATAGGAAATTCATTCTATAAAGACTTCCACTGGCATGACAAATTGTCATACGAGTTCCACTAGTATGATACTGCCATAGTAGCAATACCAGGGGTGGGTTTCAACCGGTTCGCGGCGGTCTCTGCGAACCGGTTGGTCGGCGAACCCAGAAGTAAGTAACTTCTGGGAACAGCGAAGGTCTCACCCACCCGCCCGCGCTCCTTACCCGGTTTTGACGAGTTCTGTGCTTCCACGCATGCGCAGGACGCATACACCGCCTGCGCGATCCTCCAGGAGCAGCTGGAGCATCGCACAGACGCTAGTACGCATGCGTGCACCGCACGCATGCACGTGGACGCCACCGGCCCCGTTCCAACCGAACCAGTTGGAACGGGGCGAGAAACCCACCCCTGAGCAATACATACTAGTAATGCACTAGTATAAAAATAGTGGATTAGTGTTCCACTCGTATGACGAGTTGTCAAACTTTGAGAGGGATCTTGAAGTTCTACCAGACTTCCACTTAAGTATGAGCCAGCAGTGTGCTGCAGCTGCCAAAAAAGTCAATGCAGTCTTAGGCTGCATCAGCAGAGTGATAGCCTCAAGGTCACATGAAGGTTAGTACCACTACATTAGTAAAACCATACCTAGAATACTGGGTCCAGTTTTTGGACACCACAATATAAAAAAGATGTTGTGACTCTAGATAGAGTAAGAGCATCAAAGGTGATTGGAGGCTAAAACAGGTAAAGAAGGGTAGCAGGAATCGGGTATGTCTCATCTAACAAAGAGAAGGACTAGGTGACATCATGGTAGTTTTCCAAAGCTAATACGATCCTGGGTTGTATAAACAGAAGCATAGAATCAAAATCACACAAAGTATTAGTGCCACTTTACAAAACCCTAATAAGACCACACCTGGAATACTGCAACTAATTTTGGACACCATACCACGAAAAAGATCTTGAGTCTTTGGAAAAAGTTCAGAGAAGAGGAACTAAGATGATCAAAGGCCTGGAGACTAAACCGTATGAAGAACGGCTGCAGGTTTTGGCTCTGCCTAGTCTAAAGAAAAAAGAATGAGGGGTGACATGATAGCAGTATTCCTGTATTTGAGGGGCTGCCACAAAGAAGATGGGGTCAAATTATTCTCCAAAGCACCAGAGGGTAGAACAAGAAACAATTGATGGAAACTAGGTAATCAAGGAGTGAAGCAACCTGGAATTAAGGAGAAACTTCCCAATAGTGAGGACAATTAACCAGTGCAACAACCTGCCTCCAGAAATCATGGGCACTTCAACACTGGAGGTTTTTAAGAAGGGACTGGACAGTCACTTGTCTTAGATGGTATAGGATCTTCTGCTTGAGCAGGGGGCTGGACTAGAACAGTGGTCTCCAACCTTGGCAACTTAAGACCTGTGAACTTCAACTCCCAGAGTTCCTCAGCCAGCTGGCTGAGGAACTCTGGGAGTTGAAGTCCACAAGTCTTAAAGTTGCCAAGGTTGGAGACCACTGGACTAGAAGACCTTCAAGGTTCTATTCTATTCTATTCTATTCTATTCTATTCTATTCTATTCTATTCTATTCCATTCCATTCCATTCCATTCCATTCCATCTCATCTGAGGGGCTATCTAGAGAAGAGGGAATTGACCTATTCTCCAAAGCACCTGAGGGAACGGATGGAAGCTTATCAAAGAGAGATCCAACCTGGAATTAAGGAGAAATTTCCTGTCAGAACAATTTAATTAGTGGGACAGGTTGCCTCCCGGAGTTGCGGGCAGAGATTGAACAGCTATTTGTCTCTCATTGTACAGGATCTTCTGCTTAAGCAGGAAGTGGATTAGAAGACCTCCAAGGTCCATTCCAACTCTGATATTCTGTTACTCTGTAAACTTTAAAAATGGGTTTTTTTAATCTTTCCAGAATTTTGTCCCATGGTACGAAATGAGATTTATTGCCATTTGTAAAAGCTCATCCTGTTTATCCTGCCAGCCAGCCAGCCAACCTCCCTATTTTAGTCTCTAGCTTCTGGATGTAATTTATACATTTATTTAATATCCTGCCTTTATTATTTTTATAAACAACTCAAGGTGATGAACATATGTACTACTCCTTCCTCCTATTTTCCCCACAGCAACAACTCTGTGTGGTGAGTTAGGATGAGAGAAAGTGACCAGGCCAAAAGAAAACCAGCTGGTTTGTATGGCTAAGGCAGAACTAGAATTCATTCATTGTTTTCTTGTTCCTAATCCAGTGCCTTAAGCACTAGACAAAACACACACACACACACACACACACACACACACACTGTATGTGTGTCTCTCTGTATCCCTCTCATAATTGCTAGATATACAGAAAGAACTTAAAGCAAAGGACATGTAGATAATCAAGGAAAGTGTTCTCTGTTAAACAGAAATGACATTTGACAAATGTAATTTCCCCCACCAAAAAAACAATAGGGACTAGATTCCCCTTCACCCTTTTCTTAACTTCTCTTTTTAAAAAAAAACTTATTTCTAATAGGCAGAGTTAAATAAAGAAAAATAAGTAGCTGTTAGATATTACCTTTCTTTCCTTTGATGGCTGGCAAGGGATGGTCTCTCTTACTTGGATCTATACTCATATATCCATCTTCATCCATCCTTTAGAACTTTTTGATTGGGGGGGGGGGCAGTGGCAAGTTTTGTACTCTTCACAAGAGGAAGTGACAGTTCGTTGAAGTTCTTCAAACAGCCAGTCTGACACAATTGTGTAACTGGTTTCACAAAGCCAGCCTCCAAGTTAGTAAATAGTTTTTTGCCCAAGTGGGATAGGAGACCAGCTTATTCCATAGTTACCATCATCAGTAGTGGATCGGTGGTTGAAGTTTCCCATAGGATAGTAGTTAGCTGAGAGGTGTTTTTAGCTGGATTCAGACATGGAGGTAGCCATTTCTGCTCTTTATTTCCCAATCATTTTCTGTAGGCTTAGTTACGTTACAGGTGTTTACTGCAACTTTTGAGGAAGACGTCAGGTGTCTGGATTGGGAAAGTAGTCGGAAGGAGTTGTGGATGGCACACCTCCTATGCAACAGAGTGACTCATCCCAGGATATGGTGAAGAGCCCTTATTGACTCACAACTAGATTGTTGAAGAAGGTGCGTGGAAATAAAAAGTCCTTTGTAGGCAACCAGGCTCTTCTTCCATTAGAAATGTGTGTCGATCTTTCACTGGGAACTCAATGGTTGGGTTTCACTCATTTTGTTTCTATTTCCCCAAGTCCAAGTTGCATACCAAGCTTGAAGGCCAGGTTTTAAAGTAAGGGTGAAGAACAGAATGATTGATTTTAGAATGAAGGTGTTTATTCTGGTTCCACATACTTACCAATGTCCCACCCATATCGTTAGACCACTCATGCTCTTGATGTAGAAGACAGAAGGGAGGGAGGGAGGAGGAGGAAGAGGAAGAAAAGGGAAAGGAAGAAGAGGGAAAGAAGGAGGAGGAGGGGAAGGAGGAGGGAAAGGGGAAGAAGAAGAAGAGGAGGAGGAGGAGGAGGAGGAGGAGGAGGAAGGGGAAGGGGAGGAGGAGGAGGAGGAGGAGGAGGAGGAGGAGGAGGAGGAGGAGAAAAAGACAACCAGCAATGATATACCATGTTTCCCCAAAAATAAGACCTCCCGTGATAATAAGCCCAATAGGGCTTTTGAGCACATGCGCTAAAATAAGCCCTTCTGGAAAATTTTGCCTCACAGTATCTGCCATGAAGTAACTACGCTTGCCACCTCCTGCACTTCAAAAATAATAAGACCTCCCCAAAAATAAGGCCAAGTGCTTATTTCAAGGGGTCAAAAGAAAATAAGACCCTGTCTTATTTTTGGGGAAACAGCTGTGTTACTCGTCCAAAGAAAGTGAAGATTTCTTCAAACTGCGCACACATGTGCAGCACACGTCAGGCACGGGTGTGTGGGAAGTGTACACACACACGCAAATCGCACGATAACCTAGCCAGTTGTATAACCAAGAGGTTCCTACCACTGGGTGTGGGGGGATATGCATTCCGCCCACACCGCATTTGGGCTGGCGGGGTGCTGCAGGAGAGGTCCGTCCCATCTTCCCCCACTCCCCAACCTCCCTCACCAGGTGACGGAGGAGAACTACAATGCTGATCTGGCCTTCAAAGAAATCCAGTTTGACATCCCTGGTCTAGTGGTGTGTTGCCAATTTTTTTAATTATCGGTTTAGGTTCCCATGCGTGATGCGTCCCGGTGGGTGGGTGGAGACTCCTGCTGCTGCTACTACTACTGGTTTGTCTGATCTGGGCCGAACTGGGAGCACCTCTGCCCTGGTCTATATACCAAGGAACCAAGGGCTTTTGCTGAGTATGGTGTAAATACACCCCACACAAGCAATAAGTGATTAAGGTGTAGAATTGTGTCAGGAAATTCCATATAGGATGACAATAATTATCTAACACACTCTGTCAAGTTAATTAGGAAAGCAAAAGAAAGTCCTTTGTGTTCCAGTGAGTCTACAGCAATTTCCAGACTTACCTGATTTGGGGTTTCCCTGAGAAGGCAGGAAAAAATGATTTTTGTCTCCAGATTCCAAATTATTAGAGGAGATCTCAGTTTCATCTACTCTTTGCCTACCGAAATGTAGTTTATTTGGGGCTTATAGATCTCATCAATTGGCATTATTCATAATGGGTGAATTCCAGATGGTGATGAGGTTCCTTCCAATTCACAGCCAACAACTTGATGAGTCATGCTGACAGAATTTTATAATCTAATTTATTGCTCAAAACACATGGCTGGTTTTTCACAACTTGCTAAAAGCGAGGCATGATTTTACCCCTTTGATATTTTGATTGTTAGATAATTGACCAGCGGGCTCAATTATTTCTTCTCTTTTGGCCAAGGAGTAATATTAAAAAGCACTGAAAGAGGAATTTAGCAGATGCATTGCTGAGCACCTAAATTCAGAGATTAGTGGAAGAAAGAACATGCAGGAGCTGGCCCTCAGAAAGTGATGAGGACATTGTGTGAAGACTTCAAAGGCATTTAAGATCCTTCCATAGCGATCTGGAAGTACATTGGCGTGGTCCTCTCTTAAAACATCCCCTTTCTTTTAAAAATATCCTACTGGTCCTAGAATTAGCCTGAGCAGGGGGTTGGACTAGAAGACCTCCAAGGTTCCTTCCAACTATTTTATTCTATTCTATTTCATTCCTTTCCTTTCCATTCTATCCTTTGCTGGTCTTTCTCAGAAATATCCATTTCCCCCTGTGTTTTAATCTTTGTGGATCTGTTGTTTTTTGTTATTTGAATATCTGAAAAAATGTGGGATTTCATCCCTTAAATATTTGACTTGGTTAGCTAGCTAGGGTTGGCATTGGGAGATATGAGGAAGGTGAGGTAGAAGGAGACTCTAGAAAGAGTGCAGAGAAGAGCAACAAAGATGATTAGGGGATTGGAGGCTAAAACGTATGAAGAACAGTTGCAGGAACTGGGTATGCCTAGTTTAATGAAAAGAAGGCCTAGAGGAGACATGATAGCAGTGTTCCAATATCTCAGGGGTTGCCACAAAGAAGAGGGAGTCAAACTATTCTCCAAGGCACCTGAGGGTAGGACAAGAAGCAATGGGTGGAAACTAATCAAGGAGAGAAGCAACCTAGAACTAAGGAGAACAATTAATCAGTGGAACAACTTGCCTCCAGAACTTCTAAATGTTCCAACACTGGAAATTTTTAAGAAGAGTGGATGACCATTTGTCTGAAGTGGTGTAGGGTATCCTGCCTAAGCAGGCAGTTGGACTAGAAGACCTCCAAGGGCCCTTCCAACTCTGTTATTATTGTATTCTATTTGCTCATTCACTGGTGACCTCTTTTGTCCCCCTTTTCCCCTTATTCTCCAAAGCACCAGAAGGCAGAAGAAGAAATAATGGTTGGGAACAATCAAAGAGAGAAGCAACCTGGAATTAAGAAGAAACTTCCAAACAGGGAGGACAATTAACCAGTGGAACAGCTTGCCACCAGAAATTGTGGGCACTCCATCACTGTAGGTTTTAAAGAAGAGACTGGACAGCCACTTGTCTGAGATGGTATAGGTTCTCCTGCTTGAGCAGGGGGCTGGACTAGAAGACCTCTGAGATCCCTTCCTATTCTATTCTATTCTTTCTATTCTATTCTATTCTATTCTATTCTATTCTATTCTACTCTATTCTACTCTACTCTACTCTATACTCTACTCTACTCTACTCTACTCTACTCTACTCTACTCTATTTAGAAGATAATTCAGCTATTCAGGGGAAAGGAAGGTCAAAGGAAATCAAATACACCCATGACAGTGGTGGCATGGAAAAACACAAGGAATGAAGGAGACCTGAAGGCAGATAGTCTGCATTTCTTCAGTATGACGACCCCTTTGCTTCACCATCTCATGGATGGAGGAGAAGCTGTCCATTCCACTTATAGATCAAGAACCAAGCGTGAACCTTCTCTCCAGCAAAATTTGCTTTAGGAAAAGTGAAGAGTTCAGCATTCGTGTCACCATCAAAGAATGCGATGAGGCCTTGTGAATAGTCCAGAGAAACTCGGATCCTTCTCGGCGAACGACTCAGTGTCAAATTTGTCCTGGGATGAGTGATGGCTTGGTGCTTCCCGCTAATTCGCTGCACTCCCCAGTAACCCCCTCGAGGATCGAAGAGAATCTGCCCATTTCTGTTTGCAGATTCCCTAACAATTCCCACCCCCCACCATTCCCCTTCCTCCACCACCTCAACCTCCCAGCAAAGCTTCCCAGAATTAAAGCTCTCTTGGCTTAGAACGCTGGCCAAAAGTTCATATCTCAGTGGACTGGCGTTCACTTGCTGTTTCATTTCTTTCCATCTCACACTTTTCAAATCTTGAGATACGTAGAGCCAGGGGTGAGCTGTGCTTGGATCCAGAGTCAGGTTTGCTGTGTGGAAGAAAGAAAACAGTTTTGGGGAGAAGGAATTACCATCTTTTGTGTGCCATCTACTTTTTCTTATAAGCTGGTTGGGGAAAATAGCAATTGTTCAACTACCGTATTTTTCGGAGTAAATGACAATAAAAGGGTGACGAAATGTTGGTGAGTCTTATACACCAAATACAGCTGTTTTTGGCCTTTCCTGAAGCCCCGCCCCCCTTATCACATTTTTGTGAAAAACGGGCAAAAAAGGAGGATGGTTTTCACTTCCCCCACTCCCCAGAAGCACTCTGCAGGCTTCAGCAGGGCTGAAAAAGGGGGGCATTTTTGCCTTCCCCAAGCCCTGATGAAGCTTGCAGAATGCTCCTGGGGGCCAGTGAGGACAAAACCTTTTTTTCCTGACTTACCTCTTTGAAATCTTGGTGCATCTTATATACCAGTGTGTCTTATAGTCCGAAAATACGGTATACCGTATATACTCGAGTATAGGCCGACCCGAATATAAGCCGAGGCACCTAATTTTACCACAAAAAACTGGAAAAGTTATTGACTCGAGTATAAGCCTAGGGTGGGAAATGCAGCAGCTACCGGTAAATTTCAAAAATAAAAATAGATACCAATAATGTTTTTGAATATTTATTTCAAAGAAAAACAGTAAACTAGCGGTGTATTCAATGAAATACTTCACTCACCTCATGATGCTGATGTCCCGCTGTGATGATGATGTCCCGTGCAGCCGCGGGAGCGATGTCCCGCCTCCTATGACACACGGCACAGTGATTCCTATCATTGGATCACTGTACCAGAGGAGGTGGGACATCGCTATGTGGCTGCTTGCCATAACAAGGAGGAGGTGGGACATCGTTGCAGAGTGGCAGGAGGGGGAGGAAGGGGAATCGTAAGACAGCCCTGCATTACATTAGAACGTGAGGAGGGGGGATGGTGCGGTGCGCACTGCGCGGCAAACTGACACAGAGGGAGGGGAAACTCACAGGGGCACTGGGCCATTCACGAGTGTCACCCAGCGGCATGGCCCCGCCCCTTTTTCTCCTCCATTTCGGGCAAATTTTTCACTGACTCGAGTATAAGCCGAGGCGGCTTTTTTCAGCCCAAAAAGTGGGCTGAAAAACTAGGCTTATACTCGAGTATATACAGTATACAGTAAGCCTTCTATTTTACAGACACCCTATCAGTGGACTCCAGATGCAATAGGAAAAAAAAACTAGACTTCATGATACTTGGAACGCTGACAGGTAGCTGATATTGTTTCACTGGAAGGCACACATTTCTTTTATTCATCAAGTGCATCACTTTACTTTTCCAATTCTTTACTTTTGGGGATGGGCTTGAAATAGATCTTCCCAGGGGTTCACTTCTGGGGGTTCACAGGGGTTCGGGAAAACCTCTAGCTAAGATTCAGTGTAGTTCGGAGAACCCCCCCAAGTCCCACTCTTGACTGGCCCCGCCCATCCTACCCCTCCCAGGAGTCCCTAGGCCACCCATTTTGGATGTGGGTAAGTGCAGGGTGTGTATGAAGGCTCAGGGAGGGTGAAAAATGGGCCTACCGGAAGTTCGGAAGGCCCTCCAGAGCTGAGGAAGCCATTTTTGCCCTCCCAGAGGCTCGAGGAAAGCAAAAAGCACACGTACCCCACTCTGGTGCAGGAGGCCAACTAGGCCACATCCACCATGGCCATACCCACCCAACTGGGCAGAGAACACCTTGCTAAAATTTTTGACCCCTGGATCTTCCTCAAACTGGCCTTATCTGGAAACCTCTGATGGACATATTTCCTCTTGATACCTGAAGAAAGCATTTTACTTTATGCTGGATTGTGCCCAAAGGGAGAAAAACACCAGCAACTTAATTTCTTACCTCAGACAGAAAGACTAGAGTGGAAAAAAATATATTTTTTTTTGCTTTGTCACATATCTACCATAGATGGTAAAATTCCCTTCTTTGTTTTTACACTTCCAACATATGTCATGTGGGAAGTGTAAAAACAAAGAAGGGACTTTTTATTAGGGCTCTGTGTGAGCTTTGACACCGCATCTTGGATGTCTTTGAACCCACAAAGAGGAATAACTTGACAGCTTTAAGACTTGCATGCTTCAAATGCCAAAGTTTCTGAGCCAACATGCCTGGAGGAATTCTGGGAGTTGAAGTCCACAAGTCTTAAAGCTGTCAAGTTTGAACACCCCTGGGTTTTTTTTTTCTAAAGGGTTAGGGGTACAAGGGCCTTGTAGCTTGACAGCTTTAAGACTTGCGTGCTTCAAATGCCAGAGTTTCTGAGCCAACATTTTAGTTGCTAAGCAAGAGCGTTGTTAAGTGAATTTCACCACATTTTACAAGTTGGCCAGGCCCACCCAGTCACATGGCTGCCAAGCCACTCCCACCTGATCACATGGCCAGCAAGCCACTCCCACAAAGCAGACCACCCCTACAGAAGAGGTTCTAAAAAAAATTGAAACCCACCACTGTCCTTAGGTCCCGTTGCAACTGAATGGCCAACTTCTTCAGCAATGCATACAGCCAGAGGAAAGCATAATAACTGCCAAAGGGACTGGTATCCCTTTTGGAGTCATTATCGTCCTTCCCCCCAAAAGGTCTTCAGCATTGAGCAACATCAGATGACCTTTGCTTTATTTTGCACCCCGACGCCCCTTTTGCTGGGAAGGCACAATGACCACAGTGCAGCTTCAAAGGACACTGGCTCACCCTGTCACTGGAGCAAAGTCTTATTTCTGAAAACACTTCACCAGTGTGTGAGCTTTGACACCGCATCTTGGATGTCTTCGAACCCACAAAGAGGAATAACTATGTTGCTCAATGCTAGAGCAGTTGGAGTTTACCTGTTATGCTGTTCGTAGCAGGTTGACAAGGAATACAGTTTAGCATGCAACTCCGGATATGGTAAGGTGCAGGTTCTGAAACAGCACGAACCTGCAAATCTTAAAAAAAAAAAAAAAAAAAATGAGTTCAATGCCATCCAACACCACCATTTGTTTTTTATTGGTTCACAAGTGGTTCAGGGGAGTAGAAAACCCATTAGACTTTTGGTATTCGGAATTATTTTAAGAAACAAAGTCCCTATGAATAAGAGTAAAATATCAAGAAGTTTCTTTGTCTCTGATTCAGTCATTTTAAAGCATTTCCTCACCAATGAGCCCAATTCGCAAATTCAAGTTTTTAATTGCCCGGTCACTCATGCCGTGGTCATCTTCTGTTCAGACTATTGCAATGTGCTCTACATGGGGCTACCCTTGGAAAGTACCCAGATACTTTTGTATAGTGCAGAATGGTACAGAATGGTACAGAATGCAGCCGGGCAGGCAAACTTGGGCACCCAAAGAGCAGGGATTATGACACCTTTCCAGCAGAAGCTGCATTGGGTGCCAGTTTTCTTCCTGGTCCAATTCAAGGTATTGGTTATGACCTTTTAAAGAGGGGTCAAATTCAGCAGATTCTGACAGATTCTGGAGAACCGGTAGCGGAAATTTTGAGTAGTTCGGAGAACCGGCAAATACCACCTCTGGCTGGCCCCAGAATGGGGAGGGAATGGAGATTTTGCAGTATCCTTCCCCTGCCATGCCCACCAAACCACACCCACAGAACCGGTAGTAAAAATATTTAAATTGCACCACTGCTTTAAAGCCCTATATGGCAGGGGACTAGGCTACCTACAGTATCATCTTCATCCTATTACATCAGCCATTCCCACTTGATCAAAGCAGGGAAGACATGTTGTGGGTCCCATTGAACAATTCTGACTGGTGCTGTTCTCCCCACCCTTTGGAACATCCTGAAGAGCCATGGTGGTGCAGTGGTTAGAGTGCAGTACTGCAGGCTGCTTCTGCTGCCTGACGGCTGCCTGCAATTTGGCAGTTCGAATCTCACCAGGCTCAAGGTTGACTCAGCCTTCCATCCTTCCAAGGTGGGTAAAATGAGGACCCAGATTGTTGGGGGAAACATGCTGACTCTGTAAACTGCTTAGAGAGGGCTGTAAAGCAGTGTGAAGCGGTATATAAGTCTAAGTGCTATTGCTATTCTACCCACCCATGGAGGTGAGGTTGGCCCCTGCTGTCCTGGCCTTTCGGAAAGATGTAAAACATGGCTCTGTGGTCTTGCTTAGAGTACACAATGGAGCACACAGCCATGGGGCTGGTTCAGAGGTGGGTTCCTAACAGTTTGGACCAATTCAGCCAAACCGGTAGTGGTTTTGCGGCCTGGGTCGCTGGAATCGGCAGCGACCCAGGCCTGCCACGCCCCTGAACCAGTTCTCCAATGTGGCCGCCATCTTGTTTTTTTGTTCTGCGCATGTGCAGAACAATTTTCAGTGCAGAAATTTATTTGTTTTTTTTTTCATTTTCTAAGGTTTTGCATATGTGCAAACCATTTTATTTGCAAATGCGAAAATGCACCTGGTTTGTGCGCGAATTGGCAGTAATGCCAGCAGCAACCCACCTCTGGGCTGGTTAGTATCCTGAAAACTCTCCCCTCCCCTTTTGATTAACTTTTGACGTTGAATTTTACTTATCCTTGTCTCTTTTAAACATTTTATATACAGTTTTTATATTTTAATATTTTATTTGTGTGCTGCCCAGAGTCCCTCTGAGGGAGATGGGTGGTTTCTGAATTTAATAATTAAAGAAATAAATAAAATATTTTGGGTGCGAATATGATTCTGTATATCTCTATAACAATGCATTGCAGCATGAAAAAAAGCATGACAAGCTAGGAGAAGACTGCAGAACTTGTCTTACCTCCATGAACGAAAAGAATCAAAAGCACAGCCAGAGCTAAATTTCCCACCATCGAAATGCCAAGTGAAATCTTGCAGCAGAAATTAAAGGAGCAACCTGTGGATAGTAATCATAGAGTTTAATCTTCCATCCCTCCACCAGCTTCCATAACTGTGTTGTGGGGTATTAAAATATTGGGATTAGGCCCAGGTTTACATTCAGCCATGGAAACTCACAATTTGAGGGTCAGGCTCACTCTTTCACCCCAAACCTTCCTCACAGGGGCATTAGATGGGGAAATAAAGCAGATGCCACAGGTGTCCACAGGATCTCATTTTTGAAATTATGAAAGTAGCATTGTTTGTTGCACTACAAATTCTGTTCCTCTTGTTATATTGTGTGATATGAAGACAGAGTTACAAAAGGGGGTCCATCAGGGGTGAAATTCAGCAGGTTCCGGAGAACTGGTAGTGGAAGTTTTGAGTAGTTTGGAGAACCGGCAAATACTACCTGTGACTGGCCCCAGAGTGGGGTGGGAATGGAGATTTTGCAGTATCCTGACCCTGCCCCACCCACTAAGCCACGCCCACAGAACAGGTAGTAGAAAAATTTGAATTTCACCACTGGGGTCCATCATTCTTCTACTCTTTCAATCACAATGGAGCTGGAAGGGAAGCTAGTCCAGCCCCCTGCTCAAGGAGGAGACCCTATAAAATTTGAGGCAAGTGGCTGTCCTCTCTCTTCTTAAAAGGTTTTCCATTTCTTTTCTGCTGAAGGAGAGATTGCTTTGCATTTCTCCTGTATTTCCTTTTGCTTTAACTAATTCCTCAGCAGAGCCTATTGTAACCATAAGAACCAGAAATAAAAGTCCTAAGAACAATTTCAAAGTAGATGCTAAAATGAAACATAAAACCGAGAGATGCGGCAGTCCAGTTTTGCACCTAGAAGCTAAATAGGTCTCCTCTTTCCAAATATTTTCTGGGAAGGCCTTAAGGGAAGACTTAGGACAATGAGCAAATGATAAATAGACAGCAGCTTTTGCAAAGGCCAAAAATGATCATGTGGTCTTTCCTATGGATAATTTCTTCCAGAGTAGCTTGTTGTGGCCTGCCAGCAGCCAGTGGAGCTGGAAGCAGAGTCGGAGAGTGAGGAGGTTGGGGAGGAACATGGGCCAGTCATGGAGGCTGGGGAAGGCTTGGACAAGGGCTCTGCGTCGGAGGCAGAGATGGGGCCAAGGCCGTCTGGCAGTTCTCAGCTGCCTTCGGAGCTACACAGCAGCGAGGCAGAGGAACAGCTGGAGCCTGTTTCCAGTGTGCACATGTGCAGAGCTGCCAGAAGAAAAGAACAGCTAAGAAATCAGGGTCGACTTGGGAATAAAGCCACAGGTGGACGGTGAATGGCCCCACCCATAGGAAATAAAAGAGGATCAAAAGGAGAGTGGGCTTTTGCAGGAATCAATACATTCGTTTGGTCATTAGATTCATTTCAGGAATGTGAAGATCTATCCATGAATCTCAGAGACTCTGAGTCTTTCCTTGCACAGCACTGCATATGGAAAGTATTTGCATGGCAGCTTTCCAAGCTAGATAAGGTCTGTGGTCATAAATTCACCTTTGAAAGACTGTTTACCAGGCCATTGCAGAACGTACATGAGAGGAATTTATTTTCGTTTAATAAAAAGGGGTTTGTCAGGACCGGGAATCTGCTTTGTGTTTTTCGGGGAAGCCTAGGTCAGAAAACAGCTAATCCCACTTCAGCCACAAGTGGGAGCCATGAAGGAAGGGTTGCTTCCTTATGTGTAGCTGTCTTGACTATATGTTTTTGTAGAGAAAAGGAATTGTAGGCAGGTGCAACTTAGCAAAGAACATTATGGGGATGAAGTGCTATGCTTTGAATCTTTTCGGTGAGAGATCTTTTCTAGAGGCAGAGCCCTGCACTTGTTCTTGAGCAGCCTAGAAAGTCTTCTAGCATAAAATCTAAAGGTCTTCTTCTCTTCCAGGAAGGAGACCTGTGGATGGTGCTGTCCTAATAGATTAGGATAGGATAGGATAGGATAGGATAGGATAGGATAGGATAAAATAGGACAGGACAAACAGGACAGAATAGAAGAGTTGGAAGGGACCTTGGAGGTCTTCTAGTCCAACCCCCTGCCTAGGCAGGCAACCTTACACCACTTCAGACAAATGGTTGTCCAATCTCTTCTTAAAAACTTCCAGTGTTGGAGAATTCCCAACTTCTGGAGGCAAGTTGTTCCACTGATTCATTGTTCTAACTGTTGGGAAATTTCTCCTTAGTTCTAAGCTGCTTCTTATTCAGTCCTCAGGTGCTTTGGAGAATAGCTTGACTCCCTCTTCTTAGTGGCCGCCCCTGAGATATTGGAACACTGCTATCATGTCTCCCCTAGTCCTTCTTTTCATTAAACTAGACATACCCAGTTCCTGCAACTGTTCCTCCTATGTTTTAGTCTCCAGTCTCCTAATCATCTTTGTTGCTCTTCTCTTCACTCTTTCTAGAGTCTCCACATCTTTTCTACATCGTGGTCACCAAAACTGAATGCAGTATTCCAAGGCATTATAAACTGGTATTAATAAATCACGTGATCTTGATTCTGTCACTCTGTTTATGCAGCTTAGAACTGTGTTGGCTTTTTTGGCAGCTGCTGCACACGGCTGTTAAGGAAAGACCACATAGTTAAGGAAGATGGTTAGTTGATTCCCCTGGCTTTGTTTCTCCTTTCCTTGTCACAAGACTGACAAAATTGTATAGAATGTGAAGGATGTATGTTTTTGTTGCATTTTTTATAGTTTTATTATGAATGATGTAACCTGAAGGCGGCATTTAATTTCATTGTACGAGGTGCTATGACAATAAAGTAAACTTAACTTAAGAACACACGCTTATCTTTAGAAGCTTCAGATCATATGGGCATTGCCATGTATTCCATCTTCTTTGCTTTTACAATGTTTCATCTGCCTAATATGACCTGATCATAAGATGGTGGAGAAGAGGGAAACAGTATGAAATGTAGCTCATAAAAATCTGACAAGGAAGGAGTAATTTTTTTTAAAGTGCACTTTGTAAAAAAAAAAAGTCATATGAAAAGCCGGAATACAGACACCAAAAAGTTGTTAGAACATAGGAAGTTGAAATACAGGAAGTTCAATCAATAAAAAACTTCAGTTTTTATGACAATTTTATTTAAAGTTTACAAAAACTTAAAATAACACAGATAAAGAATAGAAGAAGCAAGGAGAGAAAGAAAAAGTGCAGAAAGAATGAATGACAAAGAAATAGAAGAAACTTTTGATTTCCTTTGCAGTAAATATAAGTACAATTGTAAAATTATTTTTACCTATAATTGCAAAAAAAGTCTTTCATGTTTTCTACTATCCAGGTTTTTTTTTCTCATAATCAAAACCATAAATCATAAGAACATATTTTTCCAATTCATTCAGAAAGTCTGAAAGGAGTGTCCAATCAGCTTACAGATGTAGATAATATTAATATTTGTATTTATTAGTTTGTCAAACATGTTCAAGATAGCAGGTATAAATATAAACATGGATATAAATGAAAGAAATGAATACAAATAAATGGGGACAGTAGGACAGGGACATTTATGCATGCCTAACAACAACAACAACAACAACAACAGGAAGCCTAAATGAGGGAAAAAAGAATACCAATAGCGGAAAGCTGTAAAAGGGTAATTGTGATCACACAATTGTGATTTTGATGTTTAAAAATGCTGAATAAAAATGATATTTAAAAAAAGCATAAAAGTCCTAGGGACTGGATTTACTTTCACCATCTTCTTAAATTGCTTTAAAAAAATTTACTACCCACATGCAGAGGGCAGTAAAAGGAGCTTTAAGTCGTTACCTTTGCTCTGTTTAGAAGCTGGCAAGTCTCTTTTTTGGGCATCCATATACACTTGTCCATCTACATCCATCTTCCAGAGCTTGTTGTTAACGGCAGTTGCAAGTTTCACAGTCTTCAAAAGAGAAACCACTAACTCCTTGAGCTTCTGAAACAGCCGGTCTGAAGCAATTACATCATTGCCTTCAGAAACCCAGCCCTATAAATCATGTTTTGTTCAAAGAGTGTGGGGGAGTGGGAGGGTTATTGCTTAATGGTAATCATCAGTACACAACAGTGGTGGGTTCTTACCTATTCAGCCAAACCAGTAGTGGTTTGGTGGCCTGGGTTGCTGGAACCAGCAGAGACTCAGGCCTGTCACGTCCCCGAACTGGTTCCCTGCCAGCGGTGCTATCTTGTTTTTCAGTTCTGTGCATACACAGAACAAGTTTAATTGCACTGTGCATGCGGGTGCAGTGCACATCAAGCATGCACATGAGCGAACTGGCAGTAGTACCTGCCGGAACCCATCCCTGGTACATAACTGATGCTTTGTGGACAAAGATGATGATGAAGATTGATCAGGGAACAACTAGTGAGTTGTAGGCAGATATTTGAGACTCAGAACCTCAATTTCTAAGGACGATCACTCCATTTCCATTTGACTGATCAGCCGTGGTGGCGCAGTGGTTAGAGTGCAGTAGAGTGCAGGCTACTTCTGCTGCCTGATGGCTGCCTGCAATTCAGCAGTTCGAATCTCACCAGGTTCAGGTTAATTCAGGCTTCCATCCTTCTGAGGTGGGTAAAATGAGGACCCAGATTGTTGGGGGCAATAGGCTGACTCTGCAAACCGCTTAGAGAGGGCTGTAAAGCACTGTAAAGTGGTATATAAGTCTAAGCGCTAGTGCTAGTGCTAGAAAGAGGAGGTATTGTAGGCAGATGCAGCTTCTCAAAGAAGCACTGTGAAGCCGTATATAAGTCTAAGTTCTATTGCTATGGCTATTCCTTTTCTTCATCATGTTTTAAGAAAGTTCAGCTCCATGGCTTCATGACATCTGGACATCTGGATTGGGAAAAACGGGATAGCTGTTCCATCTCCTAATTAACCTCTTATAATAGAGTAGTGATGGAAGACTCATTCCTCCTTACGGTCAGGACTCCATTGTCAGTGAGGGTTCTGTGGCAACATGAGTTCTTCTGCATACAGAGAGTCCTCAACTTACAACAGTTCATTTACTGACCGTTCAAAGTTCCAACTGGGGGAGAATGCATATGATTTATGACCGTTTTTCACACTTACAACCAGTGGTGGGCTGCAACAAGTTTAACAACCGGTTCGGTGATCATGTCTGTGCGTGCGCCTAATGTGCTTGCACACAGCATTCAAAACACAGCAGTTTGAAGCTCAGCTGCTCACCGACTAAGGCAGCCCTGGTAAGTAGAGCAGAGGAGACACGGATGTCAGCTGTGTTGCACAAATCAGCTGAGCCAGGAAATATAGGGCAGGATAGGATGGGGGCAGGTGGGCAGGGGCAGCTGATCATTGGAACTACCGGTTCACCCGAACCAGTCTGAACTGGCAGCAGCCCACCACTGCTTACGACCATTACAGCATCCCTGTGGTCATGCGATCAAAATTAGACCCTTGGCAACTGATTCATACTTATGATGATTTGAGGGTGTCCCCAGGGTCATGTGATCACTTTTTGTGACCTTCTGGCAAAGAAAGTCACTGTGGAAGCCAGATTCACTTGACAACCGTGTTATTAGCTGAAAAACTGCAGCGATTCACTTCACAATTGTGGCAAGAAAGGTCATAAAATTGCTGGTTAGCAACAGAAACTTTTGGCTTAATTGTGGACCTGAGTCAAAGATTACCTATATTGTAATTTTGGAGGCCCTTGTGAAATTCCCTCAAATGACAATGGCTGTAGACCATGGGTGTCAAACTCAATTTCATTGAAAGCCACACCATGGTTGTGTTTGACCCAGGGGGCCAGGTGAGTGTGGCCAGGGTGGGCATGGCCAGCTCAATGTCACTCATGTTGGGGGCACCTGTGGTGACCTGAGCACTCTGCCAGCAAAATGGAGCTGGGGGGGGGGCTCTGTGCGGTCCTCCCAGCGGCATTTTCTCTGGCATAAGGCTGCAGGAGGCAGTCACAGCCAAAAATGGTGTTCAGGAGGGCTGCGTGTGGACCTCCCGAGCTCTGTCTTTGCTGGCAGAGGCCACCATACGCCGGTCCTTCGCTGTTTCCAGGGCAGGCCTGTGGGCCAAATCTAAGCACTCCACAGGCCGGATCTGGCCTGCAAGCCTTGAGTTTGACACCCCTGCTGTAGATAATTAGGCTCCCTCACTCATGAGACATAAAGTATATTAATGTCAACATGTAATTGGGAATTAAATGTAATGTTCATTCTGGTTCCATCCATTCTTTTTGTATTCCTCCAAAACCAAGGATTCCCCCCCCCCCCCGGTTTATGCATCTCCTACTGTATTGCCATGACACCTCTCCTCCGCGAGCTGCACTGGTTAGCAATCGGTCTCCGGATACGCTTCAAAGTGCTAGTCGTAACTTATAAAGCCCTTCATGGTATTGGACCTGGGTACTTGAGAGACCGCCTTCTGCCAATTATCTCCCACAGACCCGTTAGATCGCACAGGGTCGGCCTTCTCCAGGTTCCGTCTACCAGCCAATGCCATCTGGCTACTACCCAGGGGAGGGCCTTCTCTGTTGCAGCTCCGGCCCTTTGGAATGAACTCCCCGCGGAGATTCGGACCCTCACCCCTCTCCAGGCCTTCCGGAAAGCCGTCAAAACCTGGCTGTGCTGGCAGGCCTGGGGTTGATGAGTTCCCCTCCCCTCTCAACTTGTATGGCCGTATGACTCTTGTGTATTTTAATTATATGTATTGTGTTTGTATCCCCTTTTCCCTTTTGAGTTGTTCACCGCCCTGAGTCCCTCCCGGAGAAGGGCGACATACAAATAAATTAAATCTGAATCTGAATCTGAATGTGGGCAGAATCTCTCCTAGGGAACAATGAGATAAGAGAGGGCTTAACCCACAGCTGCATAATGGGCAGAGAAAGAAAGGAATCTCCCTGGCTCCTCAGGCTCTAAAAGAGATGTCGGGAGATTTGTCTTATCAAACTTGAAAAATTGTTGTCAGCGCTCCCATAAAGGAAACATGACCAGATAATCTAATCTACTGTATTATAAAGCCTCGCAAAAAGTGTATTGCTAGTCTGAAAGTATGAATCTCCCACAGTTGCTTTTAACAGCCTGATCAACTAGGGCAGGTCCTCCCTAACTTTCTTTCTCCACTCTTTATGCAGCCGTGGGCTGTGCCATCTCTCATCTGATTGTTCCTTGGGCACCATCTCTTGTCTTCCTCTCCCAAGGTTGTTCCAACATATCATTATACCTACATGTCCTTCCAAGGCCATCTTTAGACTGCATACCACTGTTGAAGATTCAGCTATAATGTAATTGTGAAAACATCACAAATTGAGTTGTTTTATTTTGGTTCCCGACATATACCTAGCTCCCACCCCATCTTAAAAATGTAGTCAAGCTCTTGATCCAATCCAACTAGCTTAGACTTCTGCCATTAAAGATACTCATATATAGTTCAACACTTAGTTTCCACACATTCTTCTCACAAGCAGAGATGTAAAGCAAAGGTGATATTCAGCAGGTTCTGGAGAACCGGTAGTAGAAATTATGAGTAGTTTGGAGAACCAATAAATACCACCTCTTACTGGTCCCGTCCCCATCTATTCTCTGCCTCCCTAGTCCCAGCTGATCAGGAGGAAATGGAGATTTTGCAGTAACCTTCCCCTGGAGTGGGTAGGGAATGGAGATTTTACAGTATCCTTCCACTGCCATGCCCAACAAGCCTTACCCAACAAGCCATGCCCACAGAACCAATAGTAAAACATTTTTTTAATCCCAACACTGATTTAAGGTGATGGAGCTTCCATATAGTTCCCAGGAACCGCTAGTTCTGTTGTGTAAGAAGGTGCTATTTATTCATTCATCCTAAGAATTCGTTGGGAAGGTTGTTGAGAAGGTGGTGGCCTTCCAGCTTCAGCGTACCTTGGAGGAAGCTAGTTACCTTGACCCCTTCCAGTCCGGCTTCAGGCCCGGTTACAGCACAGAAACCACTTTGGTCGCATTGACCGATGATCTCTGGAGAGCCAGAGATGGAGGCCGTGCATCCATCCTGGTTCTCCTTGACCTCTCAGCGGCTTTCGATACCATCGACCATGGTATCCTTCTGCGACGACTGCGGGAGGTGGGAGTGGGAGGCACTGTTTTGCAGTGGTTCTCCTCCTATCTCTCGGACAGGTCGCAGTCGGTGTTGGTGGGGGGGCAGAGATCGTCCCCGAGGCCCCTTACCTATGGGGTGCCGCAGGGCTCGGTCTTATCCCCCCTACTATTTAACATATACATGAAACCGCTGGGCGAGATCATTCGGAGGCACGGGATAAAATACCATCAATACGCGGACGACACACAGTTGTATCTGTCCACCCCGTGCCAACTCAATGAAGCGGTGGACGTGATGAACCGGGGTCTTGAGGCCGTTAAGAACTGGATGAGGGCTAACAAACTGGTACTCAACCCAGACAAGACCGAGTGGCTGTTGTGTTTCCCTCCCAACAATTTGGTCAGCGTTCCATCTACACCCCTCAGATAGGGTCCACAACTTGGGAGTCCTCCTGGACCCACAGCTGACTTTTGACCATCATTTGTCAGCTGTGACCAGGGGGGCATTTGCCCAGGTTCGCCTGGTACGCCAGTTGCGGCCCTACCTGAATCGGGAGGCCCTCACAACAGTCACTCGAGCCCTTGTGATCTCTAGGCTGGAATACTGCAATGTGCTCTACATGGGGCTGCCCTTGAAGAGCATCCGGAGACTTCAGCTAGTCCAGAATGCGGCCGCGCGAGTGATCGTGGGCGCACCACGGTTCGCCCACATAACACCGATCCTCCGTGAGCTGCGCTGGCTACCTGTTGATCTCCGGGTGCGCTTCAAGGTGCTACTTACCATTCATAAAGCCCTCCATGGTAGTGGATCTGACTATTTGAGAGACCGCCTTCTGCCGATTACCTCCCTTCGTCCCATCAGATCGCATAGAGTAGGCCTCCTCTGAATTCCATCCGCCAGTCAGTGCCGACTGGTGACTACGTGGAGGAGAGCCTTCTCAGTAGCAGCTCCGACGCTTTGGAACGATCTCCCCGTGGAGAGTCGTACCCTCACCACCGTCCAGACCTTCCGCACAGCCTCAAGATCTGGCTATCCCGTCAGGCCTGGGGATAAGACCCTAATCTCGCCCCACCCGAATGCTGAACGAATGTTGTGTTTTATTGTTTTATTTTATTATATTCCACACTTTCTTTTTGTGTTTTGTCTTGCACTCCCTTCCTACAAATTGTAAGCTGCCCTGAGTCCCCTCAGGGAAAAGGGCGGCCTATAAATGTCAAATAAATGAAAAAAAATGAAATGAATGATTCTGGTTTAAAACCAACAAGACTGATAGGCATCCTTTTTTTTTTCTTTTTTATAGACATTTATAGGCCGCCCTTTTCCCTGAGGGGACTCAGGGTGGCTTACAGTCAAAAGGGAAGGGGGTGTCAGACAATACAAAAAGAAATGTGCACAAAAGTAAATTAAATAGTAAAACTCAACATTCACTCAACATTCGGGAGGGGCAAAAGTAAACTTATCCCCAGGCCTGACGGGCTAGCCAGTTCTTGAGGGCTGTGCGGAAGGCCTGGACGGTGGTGAGGGTACGAATCTCCACGGGGAGATTGTTCCATAGTGTCGGAGCCGCAACAGAGAAGGCTCTCCTCCGAGTAGTCGCCAGTCGGCACTGACTGGCGGATGGAATACGGAGGAGGCCAACTCTATGCGATCTGATGGGACGCAGGGAGGTAATTGGCAGAAGGCGGTCTCTCAAATAGCCAGATCCACTACCATGGAGCGCTTTATAGGTGGTGAGTAGAACCTTGAAGTGCACCCGGAGATCGACAGGTAGCCAGTGCAGCTCACGGAGGATCGGTGTTATGTGGGCGAACCGTGGTGCGCCCACAATCACTCGCGCGGCCGCATTCTGGACTAGCTGAAGTCTCCGGATGCTCTTCAAGGGCAGCCCCATGTAGAGCACATTACAGTATTCCAGCCTGGAGATCACAAGGGCTCGAGTGACTGTTGTGAGGGCCTCCCGATTCAGGTAGGGCCGCAACTGGTGCACCAGGCGAACCTGGGCAAATGCCCCCCTGGTCACAGCTGAGAGATGGTGGTCAAAAGTCAGCTGTGGATCCAGGAGGACTCCCAAGTTGCGGGCCCTTTCTGAGGGGCGTAAGTTTTGTCCCCCCAGCCTGAGTGATGGTATGTTGGTCAAATTTTTGGGAGGAAAACACAACAGCCACTCGGTCTTGTCTGGGTTGAGTATCAGCTTGTTTTCTCTCATCCAGTCTTTAACGGCTTCTAGACCCCGGTTCATCACATCCACCGCTTCATTGAGTTGGCACGGGGCGGACAGATACAACTGTGTATCGTCCACATATTGGTGGTATTTTATCCTGTGCCTTCGGATGATCTCGCCCAGCAGTTTCATGTAAATGTTAAATAGTAGGGGGGATAGGACCGATCCCTGCGGCACCCCATAAGTTAGGGGCCTCAGGGACGATCTCTGCCCCCCCACCAACACCGACTGCAACCTGTCCGAGAGATAGGAGGAGAACCACTGCAAAACAGTGCCGCCCACCCCTATGTCCCGCAGTCGTCGCAGAAGGATACCATGGTCGATGGTATCAAAAGCCGCTGAGAGGTCCAGGAGAACTAGGATGGAAGCATGGCCTCCGTCCCTAGCTCTCCAGAGATCATCGGTCAATGCGACCAAAGCGGTTTCTGTGCTGTAACCGGGTCTGAAGCCAGACTGGAAGGGGTCAAGATAGTTAGCTTCCTCCAAGGTACGCTTAAGCTGGAGAGCCACCACCTTCTCAACAACCTTCCCTACAAGGGGGAGGTTGGAGACTGGACGATAGTTATTAAGAACAGCTGGATCCGAGGACGGTTTCTTCAGGAGGGGTCTTACCACCGCTGTCTTGAGCGCGGTGGGAAAGTACCCCTCCCGAAGAGAGGCGGTAACAACCGCCTGGATCCAGCCTCGTGTCACCTCACTGCTGTTGGCAACCAGCCAGGAGGGACACGGGTCCAGTATGCAGGTGGAGGCACTCACAGCTCGCATAGCCTTGTCCACATCCCCGGAGGCAACTTCCTGAAACTCAACCCAGAGATGGTTTGCCAAGTCTTCTCCTTGTGTCTCGGCTGGATCTACTGGGGTGGAGTCCAGGTCCGCTCGAAACCGGGCAACTTTGTCCGCCAAGAACTGGACGTACTCCTCAGCCTTACCCTGTAGGGAGTCCCCCGTCCCCCTCCCTCCCTCCTATTTATCCGCTGTTAATTGAGATGAATCCCGCACAAAGATTCTGAAAGAGATTTACTTTTTCAAATTCAGTATGGAAAATACTGCACTCTGAATGCCTAGGTTTCAATATCTGAACCAGCCAAAGCACGTCCCAGAGTGTATCTGGGCAGCCATCCCCCTGCCCCCAAGATTGCTGTTTAACATTGGATGATGGCAGTGGTGGGATTCAAATAATTTAACAATCGGTTCTCTGCCCTAATGATTTCTTCCAACAACCAGTTCACCAAACTGCTTAGAAAGTTACCAACTGGTTCTCCCAAAGTGGTGCGAACTGGCTGAATCCCACCACTGGATGATGGATTCAGAATGTTTAAAACTGGGAGTGGCCAGAAGCTTAATGAGATCCAATGGCTGCAAGGTACATGGTTTTGGGGATGGATTGACAAGTGAACTCTCAAAGTCAAGATAATTATTTGTGTCCTAGTCCTGTCCAGCACACACATTCTCAAATATAGGAGACAGATTGAAACATGATTTATTCCTTCTAATTTTTAAGTTTAGAAGTATTATTTGAAATGCAGTTTATTACTGCAACATAAGGGTTCTTTGATTTAGAATTTAAAAATCTGGTAGGTGAGACTGGGGAAAACAGAAGGATTTTAAAAAAGGTCAAAGCACCCCAGACTGGATCCTGTAATGTTATCCTAGGATCACACAGATCACACAGATTTAACATCACACAGGAAGGTAGAGAGAAACAGAAAAAGTGGAAGAGAGATTAAGGCAGGTGGCCTGAAGTTCTTCCAACAGGATGACCGTCTTTGTCCCTTTGTGTCACGGGTGGAGAAGAAGTTGTCCGTTCCACTTATAGATCAAGAACCATGCATGAATCTTCTCTCCAGCAAAATTGGCTTTTGGAAAAGTGAACATTTCAGCATTCGTATCGCCATCAAAAAATGCCACAAGTCCTTCTAAATAATCCAAAGAAACTCGGATCCTTCTTGGGGAGTGGCACAATGTCAAATTTGTCCTGGGCTGAGTGATTGATTGATGCTGCCCTTTAATTCGCTGCACTCCCCAGTAACCCCCTCGAGGATCGAGGAGAATCGGCCCATTTCTGTTTGCAGATTCCCTAACAATTCCCACTCCCCACCATTCCCCTTCATCCACCACCTCAACCTCCCAGCAAAGCTTCCCAGAATTAAAGCCCTCGTGGCTTAGGACGCTGGCCATAACGTCGTATCTCAGAAGACTGCCGTGGACTTGCTGATTCATGCCTCTCCATCTCACGCTTTTCAAATCAGAGGATATGTAGAGCTGGGGATGAGCTGTGCTGGGATTCAGAGTCAGATTTGCTGTGTCGAAGAAAGAATGGAAAAATGTTCACCATCAGCTGTGGAATTTGCTATGCAGTTCTACAGTTCTGTACAGTTGTACAGAATTTGCTGATACAGTTCTACAGAGGAATTATTGAGTCTGTCATCTGCATAACTGTCTGGTTTGGTTCTGCAACCCAACAAGACAGACACAGACTTCAGAGGATAATTAGAACTGCAGAAAAAAACAATTACTGCCAACCTGCCTTCCATTGAGGACCTATACACTGCATGAGTCAAAAAGAGGGCTGAGAAAATATCTACAACTCCTCACATCCTGGACATAAATTGTTTCAACTCCTACCCTCGAAACAACACTATAGAGCACTGCACACCAGAACAACTAGACACAAGAACAGAACGCTATCACTCTGCTAAAGAAATAATCCCCTCAACACTGCCAAACTATTCACTAAGTCTGCATTAGTATTAATCTTCTCATCATTCCTATCACCCATCTCCTCCCATTTATGACTATATGACTGTAACTTTGATGCTTGTATCCTTACAATGTAAATTGCTTGTCTCCTAGTATGATTTGATTGCTTATTTGTTCCCTATGACTATCATTACCGTATATACTCGAGTATAGGCCGACCCGAATATAAGCCGAGGCACCTAATTTTACCACAAAAAACTGGAAAAGTTATTGACTCGAGTATAAGCCTAGGGTGGGAAATGCAGCAGCTACCGGTAAATTTCAAAAATAAAAATAGATACCAATAATGTTTTTGAATATTTATTTCAAAGAAAAACAGTAAACTAGCGGTGTATTCAATGAAATACTTCACTCACCTCATGATGCTGATGTCCCGCTGTGATGATGATGTCCCGTGCAGCCGCGGGAGCGATGTCCCGCCTCCTATGACACACGGCACAGTGATTCCTATCATTGGATCACTGTACCAGAGGAGGTGGGACATCGCTATGTGGCTGCTTGCCATAACAAGGAGGAGGTGGGACATCGTTGCAGAGCGGCAGGAGGGGGAGGAAGGGGAATCGTAAGACAGCCCTGCATTACATTAGAACGTGAGGAGGGGGGATGGTGCGGTGCGCGCTGCGCGGCAAACTGACACAGAGGGAGGGGAAACTCACAGGGGCACTGGGCCATTCACGAGTGTCACCCAGCGGCATGGCCCCGCCCCTTTTTCTCCTCCATTTCGGGCAAATTTTTCACTGACTCGAGTATAAGCCGAGGCGGCTTTTTTCAGCCCAAAAAGTGGGCTGGAAAACTAGGCTTATACTCGAGTATATACAGTAAGTGTTCTACCTTATGATTCGTGAAGAATGTATCTTTTCTTTTATATACACAGAGAGCATATGCACCAAAGACAAATTCCTTCTGTGTCCAATCACACTTGGCCAATAAAGAATTCCGTTCTATTCTATTATAGCTCTTCAAATAATTTTTATAGTTATCCATTTGTTGTGCAAGAGTAGAGATCTACAGGTGGGATCTCTCCTCAATTTTGGGGGATTTTTTTCAACGAGATTACAAGGATGCTGATTTTAAATAAGTAATAAAATTGAAAACCATAAGAAATTTTGAAAGTGTTCAGTACAATAGAGCTCATATCCCAGGGATCTATGAAAATGATTGAAGTGAAATTAAAATGGTTTATACAAAAATGCCTTGTCTTCTAGGCAATACCCAAGAAGAAGTTGCAAAGAAAATTCAACTGTGGTTGCCTTTAAAAAAAAGCATAAATGGTAACAGTTTAAAGCAGAAGCATTAGTAACTTGATTGTGCAAGAAAGCCCATTCGTTGCAAAATCTGGACTAAATTTATTTTGAAACAACGTCATATGTAGGGGGAAAACAGTTTTAAATGTCAATGAAGATTAAAACACAAAAAGATTGTGATTTTTGTGGTCTATCTGTCTATCTGCCTCAGAATCACAGAACTTTTTTTACACACGAAGATCTCCAAGTTAAAACTGAGTTCAAATGGAGTGTAAATCTTCTTAAAACGATTTACCTAGCCTGAGCCACAAAAAACAAAATATGCCATCTAAAAGGCTGATTTGTGATGCCACTAAAACAGATAGAAAAGAGAATAGCATGCATGCATGCACACAACTATTTCCTTCAGGACTGAATAACTGCAGAACGAAAAGCTTCTGATATTGGCACTCGAATGAGAATGGATGCCATTACATGAAACATGAAGCTCTGTATTTTGAAATGCAGTTAACATTTTTATGTCCAGCTTGCAATTTTATGGCTTAAAGGGTCACAGGAGATGGAAAGAGATTATCAGTGGTGGGATTCAAAAATGTTTATTACTGGTTGTATGGGCATGGCTTGGTCGGCTTGCATTGGCTTGGTGGGCGTGGCAGGGGAAGGATACTGTAAAATCTCCATTCCCTCCTCACTCCAGGGGAAGGTTACTGCAAAATCCCCATTTCCTCACAATCAGCTGGGACTCGGGACTCATGAACCGAAGTGGCGCAGTGGTTAGGGTGCAGTACTGCAGCCACTTCAGCTGACTGCTAGTTCTGCAGTTCGGCGGTTCAAATCTCACCGGCAAAGGGTTGACTCAGCCTTCCATCCTTCCGAGGTGGGTAAAATGAGGACCCAGACTGTGGGGGCAATATGCTGACTCTGTAAACCGCTTAGAGAGGGCTGAAAGCCCTATGAAGCGGTATATAAGTCTAACTGCTATTGCTATGAACAATTCATGCTGTTCCCATTTGGATGCTTTGGGCAACAACTGCAGTATCTCCTGTCTAGATTCAAGCTCTCACATTGGACAACTTCTACGCTTTTGCTCCCTCCCACTTTTATTTCTCTTCTAGAATTCCATTGGCCTTGCTTCCTCTCGGCCTTGCTTGGGACTCTTAACCTATCAGAATCCTGTAAAAAGTATTGTTCTTGACTCTATAACTTAATGACTTCTGAGGAGACATCTTGGATGGATTCTCACACCTGTCTTTTATGAGTTCTGAATGTTTTAAAAACCATAATTCATATCGATATTTTGACAGAGCTGATGTTTATTGATGGAAATAACCAGGAAAGAACCAGGATTACCTGTTATGTAGCCTTCAGCTGATCCACAAGGAATACATTTCTGTAGACAACTTTGGATCCCTCTCCTTGCCTTCAGCCCCTCACTAGGAGCCTGAGAACCTTAGAGAATAGCTTGACGTTAGAATACAGTTGTCATCATTATCTTCTCTCTTTTTTTTCTTATAAAGACATTTATTAATATATGCCATCTTTTGGAGAAGGTCTGTTATAAGCTGGGTTCTATAAACTGGCTTAACAAAATCAGAAATGAGGAGGCAATAAGCTGCCTGGGAAAGCCAAGGGAGATCATCAAAACCATTAAAAAGGGAAAGTTAGAATATTTTGGACATGTGATGCTACACCCGGAAAAATACACCACCCTTCACTTAATCCTCCTGGAAAGATGGAAGGCAAATGAGGTCCAGGCAGAAGAAGGACATCATGGCTTCAAAATCTAAGGAACTGGTTTGGACAAAACTCAGCAGCACTTTTTCATGGGGCTGTTGATAAAAATAGGATCGCGAACATGATCACCAACGTTCGATGAGGGATATGGTAGAAGGAGGAGGGGGGGAGGCAGCTTTGGCTAAAAAAAGCTAAGGACTAGCTACTTAGTTCTTACCCCTTGTTTGGCTCTTTGGAGACTCTGTAGGGATACATGTGGCCTTGTTTCTTCTGTGATTTGCAAACCACTCTGGGCAATTTTATTCTTGGAGGGGAGAAGCAGTGTATGAATCTGAACCAGAGGTGGTATTCAGCCAGTTCTTTTTTTTTTTTTTTAATTTTTTTTTTTTATACTTAAAGATTTTATTGGTAAAAAGAAAATACAACATCCATAACTTGTAACAAACAATACAACTACATTTTGAGATATTCCCATACTATCAAATCATTATAAACATCAAAGGTTAGGTATCTTTCCCTCCCTCTTTTCTTCCCTCCCCCCTTACTTCCTTCTCCCCTGCCTTCCCTCCTTTCTTTTCTCCTTTTCTCCTTTCCTTCCCCCTCCTTTCCCTCCCTCGATCCCCCACTCCTTCACACATACCTTCCCTCCTTCCCTGCCTCTTTCCCTCCTCCTTCCTTTTCTCTTAATCTCCCTCCTTTCCTCCCTCCTTCCCTCCTTCCTTTCAACTCTCCTTCTCTCTTTCTTTCCCTCCCTCTTTCCCTCTTTACTACCCTCTCTTCTTCCCTCCCTCCTTCCTCCCCCAGTTTCTTCTCTTTCTTCTCTCCTTCTTTCTTCCCACCTTCTTTCCCTTCTCTTCTTTCTCTTCCTCCTCTTCCTTCCCCCCTTCTTCTGCCTTTCCTATTCCTCTCCTTTCTCCTCTCCATCCTGACTTCCCTACTGTCCTCCCTCCCTCCCTTCTAACCTTTATTACATTTGCATATTTTCCTCTGCTGAGGACAACCTGGTTCTCTTTCCCTTTCCTTGCTTGAAGAGGCAAGGATTATAAGTCCTCTCGCCTCATCTAAAATGAAGTTTGATCGCTAATTTCATGCAGGTAATTATAGCGGATTTCCTATCAGCTTTTTAAAGTTTTCCCAACATTGTAGCGTAACAAAATTGCTCGATGGTGGGTTCTCGCCCCTGATACATTTCTCCTTTCGTTTATCTCTCAGTTGTTGTATATTGTTCATTTGAGTTATTGGTTTAATCGTAATAGGTTAGTCAGCTATCTCTTTTTATGTCTAGGTCTTCACTGACTCATCAAGCCATTTGTATAGCTTCTCCCAGACTGTATAAAAGTCTGTGTCTTCTTTGTCATTAATTCGCATCGTCAGTCTGTTCATTTCTGCTAGTTCTAAAATTTTATTCATCACCATAGTGTTGGTGGGGGCATTTTCACTCTTCCAGCACTGTGCGTAAACAATCCTTGACACTGTCAGAATATGGACTAGGAGGTATTGGTCAGATTTGCAAATTTTTTGATCTATTATTCCTAATAAGAAAGTTTCCGGCTTAAGGCATAGTTTAATTGACAGGATTCCATTCAGCCATCCTAGTATTTGCTTCCAATATGCTTTGGCTACCGGACACGTCCACCACATATGGTAGTACGTGCCCAGCACCGTTTTACATTTCCAGCATATGGCCGAAACTTTTGAAGACATTTTCGCCAGTCTTGTCGGTGGAAGATGCCAGCGGTAGAACATTTTATATATATTTTCTTTATAGGCCGTCGACTTTGTCAATTTTAGATTCCATTCCCAGACTCTTTCCCAGTCGTCTAGGTCTATTGTGTGGCCGATGTTTTGGGCCCAGGTTACCATGACTTCTTTTACTCTTTCTGCTTCCGTTTTTCGAATCAGTAAGCAGTTGTATATTTTTGAAATTAATTTCTCATCTGGTCCAATTAAAATTTTATCTAATTCCTGGTTCTTGTTCTGGAAGCCAGGTTGTGCTAGATCGAATTTATGTTTGTTTTGAATTTGAAGATATGGCCACCAATCGATGTTTATTCCCTTATCAGCCAAATTTTCCCTGGGGTTTAGTTTGTTTTGGTCGTCTAGCAACTGTTGGTAGGTAACAATTTTATCCAAGTTTATCAAATTCGGGTATATCAGGGCTTCCGTCGGAGATATCCATTTAGGTAGTTGCGTATAGTATCTCCTTCTAATTTCGAGCCAGTCCTTAATCAATACCCCCCTTAAATGGTGACTACTAAAATAATTGTGGATTTTATTTCCCTCGCACCATAAGTAGTTGTGCCACCCGTATTGCAGGTCGTGGCCCTCTATTGTTAAGATTCTTTTATTAGCTAACATTACCCATTCTTTTATCCACATAGTTGTTGCTGCTTGATGATATGTTTTCCATTCCGGTAATCCCATTCCCCCTTGAGTTCTTTTATCCTGCAGGTGCATATATTTTATTCTGGGCTTTTTACCATTCCATATAAAGTTTCGAATCATTTTGTCCAAATCATTATAAAATTTTTCCCCTAGCTTAACCGGTGCCGTTTGAAATAGGTAGAGGATTTTTGGCAGAACATTCATTTTAATTACTGCGACTCTTCCCATCAGTGATAGTTGTAATTTTGACCAGGTTTTTAAGTCCTTTTGGGTATTCTGTAACAACTTATCATAGTTGTCTTCTTTTATGGAAGAGCACTTCGCAGACAGCCAGATCCCTAAATACTTAATTTTTTTAGTTACCTTTAATTCCATTGTTTCCTCTAGTTCTCCAATCTGGTTTTTGGGGAAATTTTTTATAATCATTTTTGTTTTTTCCTTGTTTATTTTTAAACCGGCCACACACCCAAAGTTCTCAATGTCCTTCATCAAATTCGGTCCTGAAAGTAAGGGGTCTTCCACGATAAAGACCATGTCATCCGCGAAGGCCTGTACTTTATATTGTTCTTTTTTTATGGTCAAGCCCCTAATTTCCTGATTTGATCTTATCCGATTTAAAAGGACCTCTAGTGACGTAATAGATAGTAGTGGGGAGAGCGGGCACCCTTGTCTAACACCCTTTCCAATTTGTATCCTCTCCGTTAGTTCCCCATTGACTATAATATTTGCAGATTGCCGTGAATATATAGATTCTATAATCTTAATAAATTTATCGCCAAATTTCATCATTTTTAGTTGAGTGGTTAAAAAGTTCCAATCTAGGTTATCAAAGGCTTTCTGAGCGTCGACAAAGATTAATGCGAGTTGTTTCTCGGATCTTGTTTGATAGAATTCCAGGGTATCAATTATTATTCTTGTATTGTTTCTAATATGTCTTTTTGGGAGAAAGCCATTTTGATCCGAATGGATACTTTGATTTAATATTATTTTTAGTCTTTCCGCCAATATTGATACAAAGATTTTGTAATCTGCATTTAACAGGGATATGGGTCTATAATTTTGGACCTTGCTACTGTCCGCCTCTTCCTTTGGTATTAGGGTGATGTAAGCTTCCCCCCATGATTTTGGGACCCTACCATTTTGCAATGCCTCATTACATAGTTCTAATAATTTGTCTTCTATGGTATTTTGAAGTTTTTTATATATTTCCGACGGAAGCCCATCCGGCCCAGGTGTTTTATTGTTTTTTTGTTTTTGAATGGCCTTTTTCAGTTCTTCTTGTGTGATTTCTTTATCGAGCATCTCTCTCATCTCCTCCGACAAGACTGGAAGCTTCTGCTTTATAAGGTATTTTCTAATGTCTTGTTCATTAATTTCGTCTTGTTTATATAGTTTCCTATAATAGTTCTGTACTATCTTTTTCTTTTCTCCTATTTCTTGTTTCAAATTCCCCTCCTCGTCATACAGTTGTTTAATAATTCTTTTGACCTTCTCCTTTCTTATTTTGTGGGCCAACCATCTCCCAGTTTTATTTGCATGTTCAAAATAATTCTGCTTCATTTTCTTAATGTTTTGTGCTATTTCCTCTTGAGAGATCAAATTTATTTGGTGTTTAATTAACTCTCCTTTTTCCCTGTGTCTACTATTTTCTGGCTCTTTCTGGGTCAGCAGTTCCGTCTCTCTTAATTCTTTGTTCAGTGTATTAAGTTTTTCCCTGTGCATTTTGTTTCTTCTTATTATATAGGCTATGGATATTCCCCTCACAACTGCCTTCATCGTGTCCCAAACATTTTGTATTGAGGTCTGCTCTTTACCGTTTTCTTTAAAGAAGTAGCCCAATTCCTTTTCTATTTGTTGTACAAATTGTTTCTCTTGTAGTATGTTCTGGTTTAATGTCCACCTAGCTTTTATCCTTGCCTTCCCTTTCCATTGCCATAAGACTGGGTGATGATCGGCCCACTTGTTGGTTATTATTTCAATATTTACAGTATCCATGAGTAGCTCCGAGTTTGACCAAACCATGTCGATACGGGACCATGAATTATGTGGATGGGAGTAAAACGTGTACTGTTGCATCTTGTCATTCATTGCTCGCCAGACATCATAAAGATCTAAATCCTTCACCATATTTACATAGGCAGACGGTAGTTTCCTTCTTGTGCTTTTCTTGTGAGTACCCTTATAGTCCATCTTACCGTCTGCTATAGCGTTGAAATCCCCTAGAATACATATATTTTGCCACTCTATTTCATTTATCCTCTTATATAGATTATTATAAAATCTCTCTTGTTTTTGATTTGGGGCATAGATTCCAACTAGTAAATTTTTTTTCCCACCATTAATTATCTCCACCATTAATACCCTACCGTCTTTGTCTGCATATATTAATTTGGGGTTCAACCATTCTTTTATATACATCACAATTCCTCTTTTTCTGGTTTGTGCTGACGAGCAGAATGTTTTACCTAGTTTTGGACAGACCAACAGGTTATTGTATTTTTCTTTAATGTGGGTTTCCTGAAGACAGATTACATCTAACTTTTGTTTCACTAGATCCAACAGTACACGTTTTCTTTTGGAAGTTATGTTAAGACCATTTACATTTGCTGATAGTACATTCGTTTCCCATTCTTCAATTCCCTTACACGTTATTCGCTTTGAGGGCGCCTTTGGATCGAGTCTCGATGGGTGACCTTGCTCTCGAATCTTCTCTGCCATATCTCTCTCGTTCTCTGGCCTCTCCTGGCCCCCGCCCCTCTGGTTGAGTTTCAATTATAGTGTCCTCCTGTCTTAAAAGTCCTTCTTTATTAAATCTCTCATCGTCTGCTAGTAAAAGTTCCTGGAATTCTTGAGCTTTCGCCAAGGTGTCTATTCGGTATTTCTTTTCCCTCCATGTTATCAACATTCCTTCTGGAAGGAGCCATCTGAACTGGATTCTGTCTCTGTTTAAACGTGTGGAGAGGAAGTTGTATTTCCTTCTCTTCTCTCTGACTCTCCGTGGAGTCTGTTTTAAGATGAGAATTTCTTTACCTTTGTATGTTAGAGAGTCCCCTCTTATTGTACTTAGAATGTCCTCTCTCAGCTGTCTTCTCAACACCCTCACATGGATCTCCCTCGGAAGCCGGTGGCGTCTCGCGAAGCCTGTATTGACTCTATAGGCTTCGTCCAGATCATTAATAACCTCTTTTTTCGGCCTGCCGAGGACTAATCCCAGGATTTCTCCAATCAGCTCCCAGAGGTTTTCATCTTTTGCTTCCTCCACGTTTTGTAGTCTTAAATAATATGCTGATCGCTCTAATTCTAGCTGGAGGATGGCCTCCTCCAGGCTTGAGTTTATAGATTCCAGATTGTCCTCCACTTTGTCTATCCTTTTTTCCGCTATTTCCGTTCTCCCCTTAACATTTTGGATTTCCTGCTCATTTTTCAGCAGCGCTGTTTGTATTACTCCTATACGTTCCTCAATTTTTCCCATATTGTTTCTTACTTCACGCATTTCATTCTTTACTCCCTCCAGGCCTTTGGCGACACTTTCCCCCATCTTCAATATTGTCTCTTGTAGGGAGTCCATTGTTACTTCCTGGTCTTGCAGGGTTGGGGCTGCCTTATCTCCCGTTTGCCTGCCCTCAGGGGACTTTTCCCTCACCGGGGTAGATAGGGGAGTTTGCTTTTTACTCCCTTTAATTAAAGTTACTGTTTTCGTTGCCATTTGCTTTAATTCAGCTCTTCCCCTATAAGGTGTAAGTCTAGTACCTTCTGAATGCTGTTTGAGTAGTTATACAGAGCCCGGGGTACATACAGGGTAATTAAGCTGGAGCAGGGCTGTGAAATCTAGGCTCAGTTAATTCTATAGTATCTGGGAGAGTCAGGAAGAGAAACGTTTCAGCGTGATACGACAGGGTGCAGGAGAGGCCAGAAAGTAATTAGAACTCACCCATCAATCTCTTCCTGTTGTCAGTGTAGTGTTTTCCTTCTGCTGTCTCTGGCTGTAATATGACACCGCGTACTTCAAACCCTTGTGATTAAACTTCTTTCCTTTTTCCCAGGCAGGCAAATCCAGCTTCTCTTCTTCGTCTCGTCCTCTGTTAATCCTCAAATTTAACTAGTCCAAAGCCTCAGTCTTCTTCTATCCACTACGTCAATCAGCTTTCACAAAAGTTTACTGTTTGTATTTAATAGCCGCTGCAGATAAATGCGCCCACACACGTATCTGTATTTATTGCAGTAAAGTTGTTTATCTTTTAGGTTTAGGCCAGTTCTAACAGGTTCTGGAGAACCGGTAGCGGAAATTTTGAGTAGTTCAGAGAACCGCCAAATAGGCTGGCCCTGCCCCCGCTGCCTCCCTGCCTCTCAGCCTCCCAGCGGATCTTCTTTTGTTCCTCTGAACAGGAGAACGGAGCTGGAAAGCAGGTTAGTGGGGTAGAGAGGGAATGGGGATTTTGTATCCTTTCCCCTGCCACACCCACAAACCCACAGCACACCCACAGAACCAGTAGTAAAAAAATTGAATTCCACCACTGATCTGAACGATAAATAATTTGATTTGGCTTTTTAAGGAAGTGATAGATGGAGTTGGTCACCCAGTCCTACCAAGGGCTTGCCAAAATTTGCCCCATTGATTCTGAAGGGAGAGAGGGAGATTAGAAAGTGAGTTCCCACAGGCTAAGCAAGCTTGTTTAAGACCTGTACTGTCCTAGTCTTCCTTTAAATTCAGAGTGTTGAGTTTTTCTTGGGCTGAAAGTTGTACTCAGAGTTTGAATGGCATGCTGGGCCCTACAGGAAGATCACAGTACAGCCAGGACCAAGAATTAACTGAATTTAATGTTGTTATTCCTTTCAAAACAGCCTTACTTAATTCAGCTACTTTCCAGTCATTGCTTTAATTCTTTCTCCCTTTTCATTACATTAATGGACCAGTTTATATTTTTCAGCTTTATTGATTTTTAATCCTGCTTTTGTTACTTTATAAATAAGGCAGTGAACCTGTCGAATGCCCATTCCTCTTTTTTTATTTTGTCTCCTGCTCTTTTTATATCATTTTTAATGGTTGTCAGCAGAATCATGTTTTTGAGATCGGTGGCCATATCGACCGATGGATGGATTGATTGAATGATTGCTTGATAAATGAATGAATACAATTAAAAAGTACTATTATATAATAATAGCAATAGCACTTGGACTTATTTACTGCTCCATAGAGCTTTACAGCACTCTCTTCGCAGATACCATGTCAGCATATTGCCCCCAACAATCTGGGGGCATTTTACCTCATTTTATCGATATTAGAAGGATGGAAGGCTGAGTCAGCCTTGAGTTGGTCAAGGTCGAACGCTAGTCTGTGGACAGAGTTTGCCTGCAGTACTGCATTCTAACTTCTGAGCTACCAGGCTGTGGTGACAGGTAAGATGGACAGGACTATGAGATTGAAGCTCTGCCACTTTTTATGTGGATTGCATACATGTTCCATGTTAAAAACAAAAGATGGGCCTTTGCAGTAACCCACTTGAATTTTTTGGTTTTCCTGTGAAGTTTCATGGTGATCTCTGTAATCTGGACTCCACACTCTACTTGTCAACTGTCCCAACTTGGTCAGTTAGAAAAGAAAGGCTCTCGGGCCCATGGTTAGACAAAGGTATACTTTACTAAAGCCAAGTGGTTACAGAAGAAGCTAAGCTGGATCTGAAGTTTTCACACCAAAAGCATATGGTTAATTTTCTCTTGCTTCCATCCACCACCACTCCTGGTTATCAAAGTGTGTCCAATTAGGTGCTAACAAATTGTTTGGTGAAACAGTCCTGTCTTCACAGGCTGGGTGTTTCTGCATTTCTTTGCTTGACCTTGGAATGTCCAGCGATTTTCACAGGAGGGTGCAATGCTTAGTTTCAATTCCTCCTGCTAACCTTCCCTCTTATTCCACCCACTTGTCCCTACCCTTGTTGCTATAGCAGGCTGACCGCAAGCAATGCATAGCATAGCATAGCTGAATGGCAGACCTGACACTGCTTCTCTGCAGCCAATGGAAAATATTGTGAGGGGAAAAGGAAAGACTAAAATATTTATAACCTCTGCTCCCCAGATTTCCAACTGTTAAAATGAGGAACAAACACAGTGTTCTCTTCAACTTTGATTTGTTCCCAAAATGGAACAAAAGAATTTCCCAATGAGTGAACAAATAGAGTAGAATAATAACAGAGTTTGAAGGGACCTTGGAGGTCTTCTAATCTAACCCCCTGCTAAGGCATTTCAGACAAATGGTTATCCTAAACTTCCAGTGTTGGAGCACCCACAACTTCTGGAGACAAGTTGTTCCACTGATTAATTGTTCCATCAGGAAATTTCTTTTTAGCTCTAATTTTAACCTTCTCTCCTTGATTAGTTTCCATCCATCGCTTCTTGTCCTGCCTTCATGTACTTTGGAAAATAGCTTGACTCCCTCTTCTTTGTGGCAACCGCCAAGATATCAAAACACTGTTATCATGTCACCCCTAGTCCTTCTTTCATTAAACTAGACATACACAATTACCATTTTCTTCTCTATTTTAACTTGTGTTCCTAATCTGTTTTTTCCTGATTGTTTTTGATACTTTGTGTAAAGGGGAGAATGATGACAGGTTGAAGGAAGAAAGCAGAACATTTCTTACCTGGAAAAATGAAAACAATCAAAAGCACACCCAGGATCACATTTCCTACAGCCGAAATGCCGAACAAAATTTTCCACAGGAGAGGATTCACCGAATGATCTGTGAGGTTGGAAGGTAATTGTGAAGTATTGTAACTTAAGCATCAATAGCAATAGCAATAGCAGTTATACTTATATACTGCTTCACAGGGCTTTCAGCCCTCTCTAAGCAGTTTACAGAGTCAGCATATTGCCCCCAACAATCCGGGTCCTCATTTTACCCACCTCGGAAGGATGGAAGGCTGAGTCAACTCTGAGCCAGTGAGATTTGAACTGCCGAACTGCCGAACTAGCAGTCAGCTAAAGTACCCTGCAGTACTGCACTCTAACCACTGCGCCACCTCAGCTCTCAATTCCCAATGGAAAGCCAAATAGGTGACTGAACATCCAGACATAGGAAGACATAAAGGATCCTACCAAAAAAAGGTGCCACATTTTGAACTATCCCCTCAGCTACGGACAATCCTGAATAGGATTCACACCACACATGGCATCTACCGGGACTCTTTGTATAAATGAGGTTCAGTATCCTCACCTCAGTGTGGCTGCAGGGTCCCACATCAAACTGTAGGTCACAACATGACCAGCTGTAAGCTGAGGCTGTATACCGGTCCAATATCTGATTTTTTTTAAAATATAAAGGATACTGTGCTTCAACGATTAAATGGCCTAGACGTTGGTATTTAAACACAGATACTTTTGACATTTCTTCTTCTTCTTCTTCTTCTTCTTCTTCTTCTTCTTCTTCTTCTTCTTCTTCTTCTTCTTCTTCTTCTTCTTCTTCTTCTTCTCCTCCTCCTCCTCCTCCTCCTCCTCCTCCTCCTCCTCCTCCTCCACCACCACCACCACCACCACCACCACCCCACCACCACCACCACCACCACCTCCTCCTCCTCCTCCTAGCCATTGTCTATCCACTGCAGAATGAAGGCCTCTTCCACATGTTTCCAACCAATATGATCCTCAGCTTTCTTTTGCCAATTGGGCCCGCAAAACTTGCTGATGTCATCACTCCATCTTGTTTTAGGTCACCTTCTTAGATGCTTTTTATCAGGTGGGATCCATTCTATGACTGCTTTGGTCCACCTGTCATCAGTTTGTCTTGCTATATGACCAGCCCATTTCCATTTCCATTCTTTTACTCTCTTGAAGGCATTGTATACTTTCGTTTTTTCTCTAATCCATGTGCAGTTCTTTCTATCTTTCTATCTGGTCTTGTGATGTCAAGCATATATCTTTCCATGGCTCTTTGTGCCACTCATAGCTTTTGTATCAATTGTGAGGTTAGTATCCATGTTTCACTGGCATATGTTAGAACAGGTAGCATGCACTGATCAAAATTTTTCTCTTCAGGCATAGGGGAAGGTTTTTCTTGAAAATTATGCTTAGCTTGCCAAATGCCTGCCAACCACATTTAACACGTTCAATTTCCTTTATTGTATCACCTTCTATTGAGTTCCGTTAGCCAAGGTATCACATTTATATTTTATTAAGTTTTACTAGTCTAAGTGAAATGTTAATATATTTTTCGAGTCCATGTTAGGACCTGTGCACTGCATGAGTCAAAAAGAGGGCCGTGAAAATATTTACAAACCCCTCGCATCCTGAACATAAATTGTTTCAACTCCTACCCTCAAAACAAGCTATAGGGCACTACACACCAAGCTAAGTAGACACAACAGTTTTTTCCCCAACACCATCACTCTGGTAAACAATTAATTCCCTCAACACTGTCACACCCTTCACTAATGCTGCCTTACAATATTACTATTAGTCTTCTCATCGTTCCTATCACCCATCTCCTCCCACTTATGACTGCATGACTGTAACTTTGTTGCTTGTATCCTTACAATTTATATTGATATTGATTGTTCCTGATTGCTTAATTGTACTCTATGACTCTCATTAAGTGTTGTACCTTATGATTCTTGACAAATGTGTCTTGTCTTTATGTACACTGAGAGCATATGCACCAAAGACAAATTCCTTCTGTGTCCAATCATACTTGGACAATTCTATTCTATTCTATTCTATTCTATTCTATGTATGATGTGCTATAAATAAATTAGGTATTGTAACATAAAAATTCTTGAACAGGTTGAATCCAACTGCATCCACAGGAATTTACTAAGTGACTATGGGCTGATCATACTCCCACCCTCAGCCCAGTCTACCTTAAAGGGATCTTTCGGTTGGAAAATAAAACAGGCGGGGGTGTTGTGGACACTGTTGTGTGCACCTGGAAGTGTGATGTGAGTAAGGCAACAACAATAACAAAACACTGCCATCATTCATCTAGTGAAGCTTATTTTTTTAATGCAACCAAGCTTCCCAACTCAGCATTAAATAGCTTGCCTGTTTACACATATTTTGGAAAAGCTTTATGTGACATATGAGCCAGTGATAATAGAGTAACAAAATTAGATAGCAGGGGCAGAAAGAGTGATCTGTGGTTCTTCGCTTGGAGTCTGGGAAGATAATTTTACAGAGCATGCAAAGATTTCAGAGAGGGGGACCTTTTGCTTCCTTACTCATGGCTAGCACCTTCTTGGCCTGAGTTCAGGTTCTCAAGAGCTACAGTGGCACAGTGGTTAGGGTGCAGTACTGCAAGCTACTTCTGTTGACTGCTGGCTGCCTGCAATATGGCAGTTCAAATCTCACCAGGCTCAAGGTTGACTCAGACTTCTGAAGTGGGTAAAATGAGGACCCAGATTGTTGGGGGCAAGAGGCTGACTCTGTAAACCACTTAGAAAGGGCTGTAAAGCACTGTAAAGTGGTATATAAGTCTAAGCGCTATTGCTGGTGCTAGAAAGAGGAGGTATTGTAGGCAGATGCAGCTTCTCAAAGAAAATTAAGGGGATGAGGTATGTGCGCTTTGAATCTCTCCTAGGAGAGATGTGTTCTAGGGCATGGCCAAATGTTAACTTGCAATGCACCTTTCCTTCAAGCAGTCTGCTAACCTAAAATTTGCTGTCCATATTTCTGAGTCCCAGGAATGAGATGGGTGGATGGTTCCATCCTTAAGGTGCTAAGGAAAGACCAGCAAAGGAAGGGGATTAGTGGATTCCCCCAGCTTTGTTTCTCCTCCCTTTGTCACAGGGATGACAGTGGATGCCTCAGATAAAAATCTGCAGTCCATTACAATATTAAGGAGGGAGGGGGAAAATACAGGATATCGACCTTCCATACATAGAAAGAATCACAGCATCATTTACAGGGTCGAAAGGGGAGTTGGACTTCTTCTGGTTCGACTCCCTACCAAGGACAAAAATCTTTCCACCAATCCAGACACTGGATTGAACGGATGGAAACTAATGAAGGAGTGAACCAACTTAGATCTAAGGAGAAATTTCCTGACAGAACAATGAACCAGTGCTTCCAGAAGTTGTGCGTGTCCCAACCCTGGAGGTTTTAAAGAAGAGATTGGACAATCTTTTTCGGAAATGGTAGAGTTTACAGCTTGAGCAGGGAATTATAATAATAATAATTATTATTATTAGAATAGAGCTGGAAGGAATCATGGGAGTTTTCTAGTCCAACCCTCAGCTCAAGCAGGAGATCCTATGTCATTTCAGACAAGTTGCTGTATAGTCTCTTCTTAAAAACCACCAGTATTGAAACACCCACAACTTCTGAAGGCAAGCTATTCCACTAGTTAATTGTTCTCACTGTTAGGAAGTTTCTCCAAGTTTCTTCTTGTCTTGCTTTCTGGTGCTTTGGAAAATAAGTTGATTCCCCATTTTTTGTGGCAACCCCTGAAATACTGGAATACTATGCTATCATGTCACCCCTGGTCTTTGTTTTCTCTTGACTAGCCATACCCAGTTCCTGCAAATGTTCTTCATATGTTTGAACTTCATTTGTTGGACTACAAGACCTCCAAGGTCCCTTCCAACTCTATTATTCTATTATTCTGAAAATGAGACTTGCAGATTTTACTGAATGTTAAAAATATATAAAAAGAGCATGTACTATTAAAGTTAGAGGTATTTGGTATGTAAATGAGGTATTCTCTAAAGTTGCTTCGTTGCTCAGTTCTTTAAACATAGCCTGATCAAACTACTTTAATAAAATGAAATTCAATGGTGAAAAAAGTAAGGTTCTACATTTAGGCAAGAAAAACAAAATGCACAGGTACAGTATTGGTGGTACCTTGCTCAATAATAGTAACTGTGAGAGGGATCTTGGAGTCCTAGTGGACAACCATTTAAATATGAGCCAGCAGTGTGCAGCAGCTGCCAAAAAAGCCAACACAGTTCTAGGCTGCATAAACAGAGGGATAGAATCAAGATGACGTGAAGTGTTAATACCACTTTATAATGCCTTGGTAAGGCCATACTCGGAATACTGCAGTCAGTTTTGGTTGCCATGATGTAGAAAAGATGGGGAGACTCTAGTAAGAGTGCAGCGAAGAGCAACAAAGATGATTAGGGGACTGGAGGCTAAAACATATGAAGAACGGTTGCAGGAACAGGGTATGTCTAGTTTAATAGAAAGAAGGACTAGGGGAGACATGATAGCACTGTTCCAATATCTCAGGGGTTGCCACAAAGAAGAGAGAGTCAAACTATTCTTCAAGGCACCTGAGGGCAAAACAAGAAGCAATGGGTGGAAACTAATCAAGGAGAGAAGCAACTTAGAACTGAGGAGAAATTTCCTGACAGGTAGAACAACTAATCAGTGGAACAACTTGCCTCCAGAAGTTGTGAATGCCCCAACACTGGAAGTCTTTAAGAATATGAATGGATAGCCATTTGTCTGAAATGGTGTAGGGTTTCCTGCCTAGGCAGGGGGTTGGACTATAAGACCTCCAAGGTCTCTTCCAACTCTGCTACTGTATTTGCATTTATATTTATTTGTACTTAGGAAAAAGTCATCTCAATTTTATTTTTGCAGTAATTGATTAAACACTCATAAATCCTTAGTAATCAATCATGTCTAGTGGATTGGAACCATCTGCTATACAGGAAAAAGGAAAACCACTTGTCAGGTCTGCAGCCATGTTCCTTTTGGATCTTTGGCATGCTACATTCCAGTGGGTTTCTATAGTGGGGAATTGGGAGGGGAGATAGTACAGAGTAGAATGTTATGTAGCCAAAATAAAATTCCTTTCTAGATTGCCAAGATCATCCTTTGTCTCTGCACCTCTGCCCCTGACCAGAACTAGATGGGTGGAACTGCCAGCATGGCAGTGGAAGATTGCACCATGTGATGAACTTTAAGTTGGGTGGGGGAAATGGAAGAAGTTTCAGATTCGAGTTTCCCCAGATGTGCCAGCATGGCTCTCTTAATAAATTGGAACTTTGAGCATTATGTTGCCTTGGACTCTGATTTAATTTTGGATGCTATCTGGAACACTGACACCACTCTAAGTAGATGCCACACAAATATTGCAACAGAGGCTGATGAAATTTCCCACTCAGAGCTTCTCTCCAGCCAGTGCCAGAAAAATACATCACAGGATAGAGTAACTTCATTTTCCACTCATGTGGAGGAAGACAAATTAGACTTTTAAATACTTAAAATGTGGGAGAAATCTGTTATATGCCTTCATATGCATTCTTCCCTTCAATCTGCTATTTTTATTTAGCAGAGATGACCAGAAAAGGAAACTAAACTTGTTGCAAACTTCTCTTCCTCCCACATATATGAAATTATAATCTCAAAGAAAGCAAGTTTATCTTGAAAGACAACTGGTCAAATGGATGTGAATCTGTATTCCTTTTCCTTCCAATTTTATTTTATTTTCTTTCTGTCTAAGATTACTGGATTATTAGGTGATAGAGAAGGAAGAAAACAATACTGTAGACAATTTGATTGGGCAAGAATGGGATTATTTGATTTCTCTGAAGCACATTTTGCAAAACAAGAAACTTAACACATTATTCAGTGCTGTGCCAAGGAGAGAAGGAAACTTAATATAGGAAATTCATTCTATAAATACTTCCACTGGCATGACAAATTGTCATACGAGTTCCACTAGTATGATACTACCATAGTAGCAATACCAGGGGTGGGTATCAACCGGTTCGCGGCGGTCCCTGCGAACCGGTTGGTCGGCGAACCCGGAAGTAAGTAACTTCCGGGAACGGCGAAGGGCTCACCCGCCCGCCCGTGCTCCTTACCCGGTTTTGACGAGTTCTGCGCTTCCACGCATGTGCAGGACGCAAGCTGGCTGAGGAACTCTGGGAGTTGAAGTCCACAAGTCTTAAAGTTGCCAAGGTTGGAGACCACTGGACTAGAAGACCTTCAAGGTTCTGTTCTGTTCTATTCTATTCTATTCCATTCCATTCCATTCCATTCTATCTCATTTGAGGGGCTGTCTAGAGAAGAGGGAATTGACCTATACTCCAAAGCACCTGAGGGCAAATAACGGATGGAAGCTTATCAAAGAGAGATTCAACCTAGAATTAAGGAGAAATTTCCTCTTAGAACAATTTATAGAGCCAAGGTGGTGCAGTGGTTAAATGCAGCACTGCAGGCTACTTCAGCTGACTGCAGTTCTGCAGTTCGGCTGTTCAAATCTCACTGGCTCAGGGTTGACTCAGCCTTCCATCCTTCCGAGGTGGGTAAAATGAGGACCCGGATTGTTGTTGGGGGCAATATGCTGACTCTGTAAACCACTTAGAGAGGGTTGAAAGCCCTATGAAGCGATATATAAGTCTAACTGCTATTGCTATTGCTATTAATTAGTGGAACAGGTTGCCTCCCGAAGTTGCGGGCAGAGATTGAACAACTATTTGTCTGTTATTGTACAGGATCTTCTGCTTAAGCAGGAAGTTATCTCGATCCGTTCCAGTCTGCCTTCAGACCTGGCTGCAGCACAGAAACCGCTTTGGTCGCATTGACCGATGATCTCTGGAGAGCCAGGGATGGAGGCCACGCCTCCATCCTGGTGCTCCTTGACCTCTCGGCGGCTTTCGATACCATCGACCATGGTATCCTTCTGCGACGACTGCGGGAGGTGGGGGTGGGAGGCACTGTTTTACAGTGGTTCTCCTCTTACCTCTCGGACAGGTCGCAGTCGGTGTTAGTTGGGGAGCAGAGATCGACCCCTAGGCCCCTAATGTGGGTTCGGTCCTGTCCCCCCTTCTTTTCAACATCTACATGAAACCGCTGGGTGAGATCATTCGACGGCACGGGATAAAGTACCATCAATATGCGGACGATACTCAGTTGTATCTGTCCGCCCCGTGCCAACTCAACGAAGCGATGGATGTGATGAGCCAGGGGCTGGATGCTGTTAAAGACTGGATGGGGGTCAACAAACTTGTGCTCAATCCAGAAAAGACCGAGTGGCTGCTGTGTTTCCCTCCCATGAATTGGCCAAGTACTCCATCTCTCAGGCTGGGGGGTCAAATTATACGCCCCTCAGACAGGGTTCGCAACTTGGGAGTCCTCCTGGACCCACAGCTGAACTTCGAACATCATTTGTCAGCTGTGACCAGGGGGGCATTTGCCCAGGTTCGCCTGGTACACCAGTTGCATCCCTACCTGAACCGGGAGGCCCTCACAACAGTCACTCGTGCCCTTGTGACCTCTAGGCTGGAATATTGCAATGTGCTCTACATGGGGGTGCCCTTGAAGAGTATTCGGTGACTCCAGCTAGTCCAGAATGCTGCCGCGCGAGCGATTGTGGGTGCACCTCGGTTCACCCATGTAACACCTATCCTCCGCGAGCTGCACTGGCTACCTGTTGATCTCCGGGTGCGCTTCAAGGTGCTACTTATCACCTATAAAGCCCTTCATGGTAGTGGGCCTGGGTACTTGAGAGACCGCCTACTGCCAATTACCTCCACTAGACCGATTCGATCGCATCGATTAGGCCTCCTCCGAATCCCATCTTCTAGCCAGTGCAAACTGGCAACTACCCGGAGGAGAGCCTTCTCGATGGCTGCTCCATCCCTTTGGAACGAACTCCCCGTGGAGATTCGTACCCTCACCACCCTCCAGTCCTTCCGCGCCGCTTTAAAGATCTGGCTGTCCCGGCTGGCCTGGGGTTAAGATTGTAGCCCCACTCGAATTGTGCGATTGTTGTGTTTTCTTTTTAACATGCTGTATTGTCTATTGTTTGTCTTCTCCCCCTCCCTCTTTTGAATTGTGAGCCACCCTGAGTCCCCCCAGGGAAAAGGGCGGCATACAAATAAAGGCAAAACAAACAAAAACAAGTGGATTAGAAGACCTCCAAGGTCCATTCCAACTCTGATATTCTGTAACTCTGTAAACTTTAAAAATGTTTTTTTAAAAATCTTTCCAGAATTTTGTCCCATGGTACGAAATGAGATTTATTGCCATTTGTAAAAGCTCAGTTGTTTATCCTGCCAGCCAGCCAGCCAACCAACCTCCCTATTTTAATCTCTAGCTTCTGGATGTAATTTATACATTTATTTAATATTCTGACTTTAAGGTGGCAAACATATGTAATACTCCTTCCTCCTTCTATTTTCCCCACAGCAACAACTCTGTGTGGTGAGTTAGGCTGAGAGAAAGTGACCAGGCAACCCCCCCCCCCACCAAAACTGGTTTTTATGGCTAAGGCAGAATTAGAATTCATTGTTTTCTTGTTCCTAGTCCAGTGCCTTAAGCACTAGACAAAACACACACACACACACACACATACACACTGTGTGTCTCTCTCTGTATCCCTCTCATAATTGCTAGATATACAGAAAGAACTTAAAGCAAAGGACATGTAGATAATCAAGGAAAGTGTTCTCTGTTAAACAGAAATGACATTTGACAAATGTAATTCCCCCCACCAAAAAAAACAATAGGGACTAGATTCCCCTTCACCCTTTTCTTAACTTCTCTTTTTTAAAAAAAACCTTATTTCCAATAGGCAGAGTTAAATAAAGAAAAATAAGTAGCTGTTAGATATTACCTTTCTTTCCTTTGATGGCTGGCAAGGGATGGTCTCTCTTACTTGGATCTATACTCATATATCCATCTTCATCCATCCTTTAGAACTTTTTGATTGGGGGGGGGGGCAGTGGCAAGTTTTGTACTCTTCTCAAGAGGAAGTGACAGTTCGTTGAAGTTCTTCAAACAGCCAGTCTGACACAATTGTGTAACTGGTTTCACAAAGCCAGCCTCCAAGTTAGTAAATAGTTTTTTGCCCAAGTGGGATAGGAGACCAGCTTATTCCATAGTTACCATCATCAGTAGTGGATCGGTGGTTGAAGTTTCCCATAGGATAGTAGTTAGCCGAGAGGTGTTTTTAGCTGGATTCAGACATGGAGGTAGCCATTTCTGCTCTTTACTTCCCAATCTGTTTCTGTAGGCTTAGTTACGTTACAGGTGTTTACTGCAACTTTTGAGGAAGACGTCAGGTGTCTGGATTGGGAAAGTAGTCGGAAGGAGTTGTGGATGGCACACCTCCTATGCAACAGAGTGACTCATCCCAGGATATGGTGAAGAGCCCTTATTGACTCACAACTAGATTGTTGAAGAAGGTGCGTGGAAATAAAAAGTCCTTTGTAGGCAACTAGGCTCTTCTTCCATTAGAAATGTGTGTCGATCTTTCACTGGGAACTCAATGGTTGGGTTTCACTCATTTTGTTTCTATTTCCCCAAGTCCAAGTTGCATACCAAGCTTGAAGGCCAGGTTTTAAAGTAAGGGTGAAGAACAGAATGATTGATTTTAGAATGAAGGTGTTTATTCTGGTTCCACATACTTACCAATGTCCCACCCATATCGTTAGACCACTCATGCTCTTGATGTAGAAGACAGAAGGGAGGGAGGGAGGAGGAGGAAGAGGAAGAAAAGGGAAAGGAAGAAGAGGGAAAGAAGGAGGAGGAGGGGAAGGAGGAGGGAAAGGGGAAGAAGAAGAAGAGGAGGAGGAGGAGGAGGAGGAGGAGGAGGAGGAGGAAGGGGAAGGGGAGGAGGAGGAGGAGGAGGAGGAGGAGGAGGAGGAAGAGGAGAAAAAGACAACCAGCAATGATATACCATGTTTCCCCAAAAATAAGACCTCCCGTGATAATAAGCCCAATAGGGCTTTTGAGCACATGCGCTAAAATAAGCCCTTCTGGAAAATTTTGCCTCACAGTATCTGCCATGAAGTAACTACGCTTGCCACCTCCTGCACTTCAAAAATAATAAGACCTCCCCAAAAATAAGGCCAAGTGCTTATTTCAAGGGGTCAAAAGAAAATAAGACCCTGTCTTATTTTTGGGGAAACAGCTGTGTTACTCGTCCAAAGAAAGTGAAGATTTCTTCAAACTGCGCACACGTGTGCAGCACACGTCAGGCACGGGTGTGTGGGAAGTGTACACACACACGCAAATCGCACGATAACCTAGCCAGTTGTATAACCAAGAGGTTCCTACCACTGGGTGTGGGGGGATATGCATTCCGCCCACACCGCATTTGGGCTGGCGGGGTGCTGCAGGAGAGGTCCGTCCCATCTTCCCCCACTCCCCAATCTCCCTCACCAGGTGACGGAGGAGAACTACAATGCTGATCTGGCCTTCAAAGAAATCCAGTTTGACATCCCTGGTCTAGTGGTGTGTTGCCAATTTTTTAAATTATCGGTTTAGTTTCCCATGCGTGATGCGTCCCGGTGGGTGGGTGGAGCCTCCTGCTGCTGCTACTACTACTGGTTTGTCTGATCTGGGCCGAACTGGGAGCACCTCTGCCCTGGTCTATATACCAAGGAACCAAGGGCTTTTGCTGAGTATGGTGTAAATACACCCCACACAAGCAATAAGTGATTAAGGTGTAGAATTGTGTCAGGAAATTCCATATAGGATGACAATAATTATCTAACACACTCTGTCAAGTTAATTAGGAAAGCAAAAGAAAGTCCTTTGTGTTCCAGTGAGTCTACAGCAATTTCCAGACTTACCTGATTTGGGGTTTCCCTGAGAAGGCAGGAAAAAATGATTTTTGTCTCCAGATTCCAAATTATTAGAGGAGATCTCAGTTTCATCTACTCTTTGCCTACCGAAATGTAGTTTATTTGGGGCTTATAGATCTCATCAATTGGCATTATTCATAATGGGTGAATTCCAGATGGTGATGAGGTTCCTTCCAATTCACAGCCAACAACTTGATGAGTCATGCTGACAGAATTTTATAATCTAATTTATTGCTCAAAACACATGGCTGGTTTTTCACAACTTGCTAAAAGCGAGGCATGATTTTACCCCTTTGATATTTTGATTGTTAGATAATTGACCAGCGGGCTCAATTATTTCTTCTCTTTTGGCCAAGGAGTAATATTAAAAAGCACTGAAAGAGGAATTTAGCAGATGCATTGCTGAGCACCTAAATTCAGAGATTAGTGGAAGAAAGAACATGCAGGAGCTGGCCCTCAGAAAGTGATGAGGACATTGTGTGAAGACTTCAAAGGCATTTAAGATCCTTCCATAGCGATCTGGAAGTACATTGGCGTGGTCCTCTCTTAAAACATCCCCTTTCTTTTAAAAATATCCTACTGGTCCTAGAATTAGCCTGAGCAGGGGGTTGGACTAGAAGACCTCCAAGGTTCCTTCCAACTATTTTATTCTATTCTATTTCATTCCTTTCCTTTCCTTTCCATTCTATCCTTTGCTGGTCTTTCTCAGAAATATCCATTTCCCCCTGTGTTTTAATCTTTGTGGATCTGTTGTTTTTTGTTATTTGAATATCTGAAAAAATGTGGGATTTCATCCCTTAAATATTTGACTTGGTTAGCTAGCTAGGGTTGGCATTGGGAGATATGAGGAAGGTGAGGTAGAAGGAGACTCTAGAAAGAGTGCAGAGAAGAGCAACAAAGATGATTAGGGGATTGGAGGCTAAAACGTATGAAGAACAGTTGCAGGAACTGGGTATGCCTAGTTTAATGAAAAGAAGGCCTAGAGGAGACATGATAGCAGTGTTCCAATATCTCAGGGGTTGCCACAAAGAAGAGGGAGTCAAACTATTCTCCAAGGCACCTGAGGGTAGGACAAGAAGCAATGGGTGGAAACTAATCAAGGAGAGAAGCAACCTAGAACTAAGGAGAACAATTAATCAGTGGAACAACTTGCCTCCAGAACTTCTAAATGTTCCAACACTGGAAATTTTTAAGAAGAGTGGATGACCATTTGTCTGAAGTGGTGTAGGGTATCCTGCCTAAGCAGGCAGTTGGACTAGAAGACCTCCAAGGGCCCTTCCAACTCTGTTATTATTGTATTCTATTTGCTCATTCACTGGTGACCTCTTTTGTCCCCCTTTTCCCCTTATTCTCCAAAGCACCAGAAGGCAGAAGAAGAAATAATGGTTGGGAACAATCAAAGAGAGAAGCAACCTGGAATTAAGAAGAAACTTCCAAACAGGGAGGACAATTAACCAGTGGAACAGCTTGCCACCAGAAATTGTGGGCACTCCATCACTGTAGGTTTTAAAGAAGAGACTGGACAGCCACTTGTCTGAGATGGTATAGGTTCTCCTGCTTGAGCAGGGGGCTGGACTAGAAGACCTCTGAGATCCCTTCCTATTCTATTCTATTCTTTCTATTCTATTCTATTCTATTCTATTCTACTCTATTCTACTCTACTCTACTCTATACTCTACTCTACTCTACTCTACTCTACTCTACTCTATTTAGAAGATAATTCAGCTATTCAGGGGAAAGGAAGGTCAAAGGAAATCAAATACACCCATGACAGTGGTGGCATGGAAAAACACAAGGAATGAAGGAGACCTGAAGGCAGATAGTCTGCATTTCTTCAGTATGACGACCCCTTTGCTTCACCATCTCATGGATGGAGGAGAAGCTGTCCATTCCACTTATAGATCAAGAACCAAGCGTGAACCTTCTCTCCAGCAAAATTTGCTTTAGGAAAAGTGAAGAGTTCAGCATTCGTGTCACCATCAAAGAATGCGATGAGGCCTTGTGAATAGTCCAGAGAAACTCGGATCCTTCTCGGCGAATGACTCAGTGTCAAATTTGTCCTGGGATGAGTGATGGCTTGGTGCTTCCCGCTAATTCGCTGCACTCCCCAGTAACCCCCTCGAGGATCGAAGAGAATCTGCCCATTTCTGTTTGCAGATTCCCTAACAATTCCCACCCCCCACCATTCCCCTTCCTCCACCACCTCAACCTCCCAGCAAAGCTTCCCAGAATTAAAGCTCTCTTGGCTTAGAACGCTGGCCAAAAGTTCATATCTCAGTGGACTGGCGTTCACTTGCTGTTTCATTTCTTTCCATCTCACACTTTTCAAATCTTGAGATACGTAGAGCCAGGGGTGAGCTGTGCTTGGATCCAGAGTCAGGTTTGCTGTGTGGAAGAAAGAAAACAGTTTTGGGGAGAAGGAATTACCATCTTTTGTGTGCCATCTACTTTTTCTTATAAGCTGGTTGGGGAAAATAGCAATTGTTCAACTACCATATTTTTCGGAGTAAATGACAATAAAAGGGTGACGAAATGTTGGTGAGTCTTATACACCAAATACAGCTGTTTTTGGCCTTTCCTGAAGCCCCGCCCCCCTTAGCACATTTTTGTGAAAAACGGGCAAAAAAGGAGGATGGTTTTCACTTTCCCCACTCCCCAGAAGCACTCTGCAGGCTTCAGCAGGGCTGAAAAAGGGGGGCATTTTTGCCTTCCCCAAGCCCTGATGAAGCCTGCAGAATGCTCCTGGGGGCCAGTGAGGACAAAACCTTTTTTTCCTGACTTACCTCTTTGAAATCTTGGTGCATCTTATATACCAGTGTGTCTTATAGTCCGAAAATACGGTATATACAGTAAGCCTTCTATTTTACAGACACCCTATCAGTGGACTCCAGATGCAATAGGAAAAAAAAACTAGACTTCATGATACTTGGAACGCTGACAGGTAGCTGATATTGTTTCACTGGAAGGCACACATTTCTTTTATTCATCAAGTGCATCACTTTACTTTTCCAATTCTTTACTTTTGGGGATGGGCTTGAAATAGATCTTCCCAGGGGTTCACTTCTGGGGGTTCACAGGGGTTCGGGAAAACCTCTAGCTAAGATTCAGTGTAGTTCGGAGAACCCCCCCAAGTCCCACTCTTGACTGGCCCCGCCCATCCTACCCCTCCCAGGAGTCCCTAGGCCACCCATTTTGGATGTGGGTAAGTGCAGGGTGTGTATGAAGGCTCAGGGAGGGTGAAAAATGGGCCTACCGGAAGTTCGGAAGGCCCTCCAGAGCTGAGGAAGCCATTTTTGCCCTCCCAGAGGCTCGAGGAAAGCAAAAAGCACACGTACCCCACTCTGGTGCAGGAGGCCAACTAGGCCACATCCACCATGGCCATACCCACCCAACTGGGCAGAGAACACCTTGCTAAAATTTTTGACCCCTGGATCTTCCTCAAACTGGCCTTATCTGGAAACCTCTGATGGACATATTTCCTCTTGATACCTGAAGAAAGCATTTTACTTTATGCTGGATTGTGCCCAAAGGGAGAAAAACACCAGCAACTTAATTTCTTACCTCAGACAGAAAGACTAGAGTGGAAAAAAAAATTTTTTTTTTGCTTTGTCACATATCTACCATAGATGGTAAAATTCCCTTCTTTGTTTTTACACTTCCAACATATGTCATGTGGGAAGTGTAAAAACAAAGAAGGGACTTTTTATTAGGGCTCTGTGTGAGCTTTGACACCGCATCTTGGATGTCTTTGAACCCACAAAGAGGAATAACTTGACAGCTTTAAGACTTGCATGCTTCAAATGCCAAAGTTTCTGAGCCAACATGCCTGGAGGAATTCTGGGAGTTGAAGTCCACAAGTCTTAAAGCTGTCAAGTTTGAACACCCCTGGGTTTTTTTTTCTAAAGGGTTAGGGGTACAAGGGCCTTGTAGCTTGACAGCTTTAAGACTTGCGTGCTTCAAATGCCAGAGTTTCTGAGCCAACATTTTGGTTGCTAAGCAAGAGCGTTGTTAAGTGAATTTCACCACATTTTACATGTTGGCCAGGCCCACCCAGTCACATGGCTGCCAAGCCACTCCCACCTGATCACATGGCCAGCAAGCCACTCCCATAAAGCAGACCACCCCTACAGAAGAGGTTCTAAAAAAAATTGAAACCCACCACTGTCCTTAGGTCCCGTTGCAACTGAATGGCCAACTTCTTCAGCAATGCACACAGCCAGAGGAAAGCATAATAACTGCCAAAGGGACTGGTATCCCTTTTGGAGTCATTATCGTCCTTCCCCCCAAAAGGTCTTCAGCATTGAGCAACATCAGATGACCTTTGCTTTATTTTGCACCCCGACGCCCCTTTTGCTGGGAAGGCACAATGACCACAGTGCAGCTTCAAAGGACACTGGCTCACCCTGTCACTGGAGCAAAATCTTATTTCTGAAAACACTTCACCAGTGTGTGAGCTTTGACACCGCATCTTGGATGTCTTCGAACCCACAAAGAGGAATAACTATGTTGCTCAATGCTAGAGCAGTTGGAGTTTACCTGTTATGCTGTTTGTAGCAGGTTGACAAGGAATACAGTTTAGCATGCAACTCCCGATATGGTAAGGTGCAGGTTCTGAAACAGCACGAACCTGCAAATCTTAAAAAAAAAATTAAAAAAAATTGAGTTCAATGCCATCCAACACCACCATTTGTTTTTTATTGGTTCACAAGTGGTTCAGGGGAGTAGAAAACCCATTAGACTTTTGGTATTCGGAGTTATTTTAAGAAACAAAGTCCCTATGAATAAGAGTAAAATATCAAGAAGTTTCTTTGTCTCTGATTCAGTCATTTTAAAGCATTTCCTCACCAATGAGCCCAATTCGCAAATTCAAGTTTTTAATTGCCCGGTCACTCATGCCGTGGTCATCTTCTGTTCAGACTATTGCAATGTGCTCTACATGGGGCTACCCTTGGAAAGTACCCAGATACTTCAGCTGGTACAGAATGCAGCCGGGCAGGCAAACTTGGGCACCCAAAGAGCAGGGATTATGACACCTTTCCAGCAGAAGCTGCATTGGGTGCCAGTTTTCTTCCTGGTCCAATTCAAGGTATTGGTTATGACCTTTAAAGAGGGGTCAAATTCAGAAGGTTCTGACAGATTCTGGAGAACCGGTAGCGGAAATTTTGAGTAGTTCGGAGAACCGGCAAATACCACCTATGGCTGGCTCCAGAATAGGGAGGGAATGGAGATTTTGCAGTATCCTTCCCCTGCCACGCCCACCAAACCACACCCACAGAACTGGTAGTAAAAATATTTAAATTTCACCACTGCTTTAAAGCCCTATATGGCAGGGGACTAGGCTACCTACAGTATCATCTTTGTCCTATTACATCAGCCATTCCCACTCGATCAAAGCAGGGAAGACATGTTGTGGGTCCCATTGATCAATTCTGACTGGTGCTGTTCTCCCCATCCTTTGGAACATCCTGAAGAGCCATGGTGGCGCACTGGTTAGAGTGCAGGCTGCTTCTGCTGCCTGACGGCTGCCTGCAATTTGGGAGTTCGAATCTCACCAGGCTCAAGGTTGACTCAGCCTTCCATCCTTCCGAGGTGGGTAAAATGAGGACCCAGATTGTTGGGGGAAACATGCTGACTCTGTGCTATTGCTATTCTACCCACCCATGGAGGTGAGGTTGGCCCCTGCTGTCCTGGCCTTTCGGAAAGATGTAAAACATGGCTCTGTGGTCTTGCTTAGAGTACACAATGGAGCACACAGCCATGGGGCTGGTTCAGAGGTGGGTTCCTAACAATTTGGACCAGTTCAGCCAAACCAGTAGTGGTTTTGCGGCCTGGGTCGCTGGAACTGGCAGCGACCCAGGCCTGCCACGCCCCTGAACCAGTTCTCCAATGTGGCCGCCATCTTGTTTTTTGGTTCTGCGCATGTGCAGAACAGTTTTCAGTGCAGAAATTTATTTGTTTTCTTTTCATTTTCTAAGGTTTTACATATGTGCAAACCATTTTATTTGCAAATGCGAAAATGCGCCTGGTTTGTGCGCGAATTGGCAGTAATGCCAGCAGCAACCCACCTCTGGGCTGGTTAGTATCCTGAAAACTCTCCCCTCTCCCTTTGATTAACTTTTGACGTTGAATTTTACTTATCCTTGCCTCTTTTAAACATTTTATATACTGTTTTTATGTTTTAATATTTTATTTGTGCGCTGCCCAGAGTCCCTCTGAGGGAGATGGGTGGTTTCTGAATTTAATAATTAAAGAAATAAATAAAATATTTTGGGTGTGAATATGGTTCTGTGTATCTCTATAACAATGCATTGCAGCATGAAAAAAAGCATGAAAAGCTAGGAGAAGACTGCAGAACTTGTCTTACCTCCACGAATGAAAAGAATCAAAAGCACAGCCAGAGCTAAATTTCCCACCATCGAAATGCCAAGCGTAATCTTGCAGCAGAAATTAAAGGAGCAACCTGTGGATATTAATCATAGAGTTTAATCTTCCATCCCTCCACCAGCTTCCATAACTGTGTTGTGGGGTATTAAAATATTGGGATTAGGCCCAGGTTTACATTCAGCCATGGAAACTCACAATTTGAGGGTCAGGCTCACTCTTTCAGCCCAAACCTTCCTCACAGGGACATTAGATGGGGAAGTAAAGCAGATGCCACAGGTGTCCACAGGATCTCATTTTTGAAATTATGAAAGTGGCATTGTTTGTTGCACTACAAATTCTGTTCCTCTTGTTATATTGTGTGATATGAAGACAGAGTTATAAAAGGGGGTCCATCAGGGGTGAAATTCAGCAGGTTCTGGAGAACTGGTAGTGGAAGTTTTGAGTAGTTTGGAGAACCGGCAAATACTACATGTAACTGACCCCAGAGTGGGGTGGGAATGGAGATTTTGCAGTATCCTGCCCCTGCCCCACCCACTAAGCCACGTCCACAGAACAGGTAGTAAAAAAAATTGAATTTCACCACTGGGGTCCATCATTCCTCTACCCTTTCAATCCCAATGGAGCTGGAAGGGAAGCTAGTCCAGCCCCCTCCTCAAGGAGGAGACCCTATAAAATTTGAGGCAAGTGGCTGTCCTCTCTCTTCTTAAAAGGTTTTCCATTTCCTTTCTGCTGAAGGAGAGATTGCTTTGCATTTCTCCTGTATTTCCTTTTGGTTTAACTAATTCCTCAGCAGAGCCTATTGTAACCATAAGAACCAGAAATAAAAGTCCTAAGAACAATTTCAAAGTAGATGCTAAAATGAAACATAAAACCGAGAGATGCGGCAGTCCAGTTTTGCACCTAGAAGCTAAATAGGTCGCCTCTTTCCAAAGATTTTCTGGTAAGGCCTTAAGGGAAGACTTAGGACAATGAGTAAATGATAAATAGGCAGCAGCTTTTGCAAAGGCCAAAAATGATCGTGTGGTCTTTCCTATGGATAATTTCTTCCAGAGTAGCTTGTTGTGGCCTGCCAGCAGCCAACGGAGCTGGAAGCAGAGTCGGAGAGTGAGGAGGTTGGGGAGGAACATGGGCCAGTCATGGAGGCTGGGGAAGGCTTGGACAAGGGCTCTGCGTCGGAGGCAGAGATGGGGCCAAGGCCGTCTGGCAGTTCTCAGCTGCCTTCGGAGCTACACAGCAGCGAGGCAGAGGAACAGCTGGAGCCTGTTTCCAGTGTGCACATGTGCAGAGCTGCCAGAAGAAAAGAACAGCTAAGAAATCAGGGTCGACTTGGGAATAAAGCCACAGGTGGACGGTGAATGGCCCCTCCCATAGGAAATAAAAGAGGATCAAAAGGAGAGTGGGCTTTTGCAGGAATCAATACATTCGTTTGATCGTTAGATTCGTTTCAGGAGTGTGAAGATCTATCCATGGATCTCAGAGACTCTGTGCCAAGTCTTTCCTTGCATACCACTGTGTTTGGAAAATATTTACATGGCAGCTTTCCAAGATAGATAAGATCTGTGGTCATAAATTCACCTTTGAAAGACTGTTTACCAGGCCTTTGAGGAACGTGCATGAGAGGAATTCACTTTCGTTTAATAAAAGGGGTTTTGTCAGGACCGGGAATCTGCTTTGTGTTTTTCGGGGAAGCCTAGGTCAGAAAACAGCTAATCCCACTTCAGCCACAAGTGGGAGCCATGAAAGAAGGGTTGCTTCCTTATGTGTAGCTGTCTTGACTATATGTTTTTGTAGAGAAAAGGAATTGTAGGCAGGTGCAACTTAGCAAAGAACATTATGGGGATGAAGTGCTATGCTTTGAATCTTTTCGGTGAGAGATCTTTTCTAGAGGCAGAGCCCTGCACTTGTTCTTGAGCAGCCTAGAAAGTCTTCTAGCATAAAATCTAAAGGTCTTCTTCTCTTCCAGGAAGGAGACCTGTGGATGGTGCTGTCCTAATAGATTAGGATAGGATAGGATAGGATAGGATAGGATAGGATAGGATAGGATAGGATAGGATAGGATAAAATAGGACAGGACAAACAGGACAGAATAGAAGAGTTGGAAGGGACCTTGGAGGTCTTCTAGTCCAACCCCCTGCCTAGGCAGGCAACCTTACACCACTTCAGACAAATGGTTGTCCAATCTCTTCTTAAAAACTTCCAGTGTTGGAGAATTCCCAACTTCTGGAGGCAAGTTGTTCCACTGATTCATTGTTCTAACTGTTGGGAAATTTCTCCTTAGTTCTAAGCTGCTTCTTATTCAGTCCTCAGGTGCTTTGGAGAATAGCTTGACTCCCTCTTCTTAGTGGCCGCCCCTGAGATATTGGAACACTGCTATCATGTCTCCCCTAGTCCTTCTTTTCATTAAACTAGACATACCCAGTTCCTGCAACTGTTCCTCCTATGTTTTAGTCTCCAGTCTCCTAATCATCTTTGTTGCTCTTCTCTTCACTCTTTCTAGAGTCTCCACATCTTTTCTACATCGTGGTCACCAAAACTGAATGCAGTATTCCAAGGCATTATAAACTGGTATTAATAAATCACGTGATCTTGATTCTGTCACTCTGTTTATGCAGCTTAGAACTGTGTTGGCTTTTTTGGCAGCTGCTGCACACGGCTGTTAAGGAAAGACCACATAGTTAAGGAAGATGGTTAGTTGATTCCCCTGGCTTTGTTTCTCCTTTCCTTGTCACAAGACTGACAAAATTGTATAGAATGTGAAGGATGTATGTTTTTGTTACATTTTTTATAGTTTTATTATGAATGATGTAACCTGAAGGCGGCATTTAATTTCATTGTACGAGGTGCTATGACAATAAAGTAAACTTAACTTAAGAACACACGCTTATCTTTAGAAGCTTCAGATCATATGGGCATTGCCATGTATTCCATCTTCTTTGCTTTTACAATGTTTCATCTGCCTAATATGACCTGATCATAAGATGGTGGAGAAGAGGGAAACAGTATGAAATGTAGCTCATAAAAATCTGACAAGGAAGGAGTAATTTTTTTTAAAGTGCACTTTGTAAAAAAAAAAAAGTCATATGAAAAGCCGGAATACAGACACCAAAAAGTTGTTAGAACATAGGAAGTTGAAATACAGGAAGTTCAATCAATAAAAAACTTCAGTTTTTATGACAATTTTATTTAAAGTTTACAAAAACTTAAAATAACACAGATAAAGAATAGAAGAAGCAAGGAGAGAAAGAAAAAGTGCAGAAAGAATGAATGACAAAGAAATAGAAGAAACTTCTGATTTCCTTTGCAGTAAATGTAAGTACAATTGTAAAATTATTTTTACCTATAATTGCAAAAAAAGTCTTTCATGTTTTCTACTATCCAGGTTTTTTTTTCTCATAATCAAAACCATAAATCATAAGAACATATTTTTCCAATTCATTCAGAAAGTCTAAAAGGAGTGTCCAATCAGCTTGCAGATGTAGATAATATTAATATTTGTATTTATTAGTTTGTCAAACATGTTCAAGATATGAGGTATAAATATAAACATGGATATAAATGAAAGAAATGAATACAAATAAATGGGGACAGTAGGACAGGGACATTTATGCATGCCTAACAACAACAACAACAACAACAACAACAACAACAACAACAACAGGAAGCCTAAATGAGGGAAAAAAGAATACCAATAGCGGAAAGCTGTAAAAGGGTAATTGTGATCACACAATTGTGATTTTGATGTTTAAAAATGCTGAATAAAAATGATATTTAAAAAAAGCATAAAAGTCCTAGGGACTGGATTTACTTTCACCATCTTCTTAAATTGCTTTAAAAAAATTTACTACCCACATGCAGAGGGCAGTAAAAGGAGCTTTAAGTCGTTACCTTTGCTCTGTTTAGAAGCTGGCAAGTCTCTTTTTTGGGCATCCATATACACTTGTCCATCTACATCCATCTTCCAGAGCTTGTTGTTAACGGCAGTTGCAAGTTTCACAGTCTTCAAAAGAGAAACCACTAACTCCTTGAGCTTCTGAAACAGCCGGTCTGAAGCAATTACATCATTGCCTTCAGAAACCCAGCCCTATAAATCATGTTTTGTTCAAAGAGTGTGGGGGAGTGGGAGGGTTATTGCTTAATGGTAATCATCAGTACACAACAGTGGTGGGTTCTTACCTATTCAGCCAAACCAGTAGTGGTTTGGTGGCCTGGGTTGCTGGAACCAGCAGAGACTCAGGCCTGTCACGTCCCCGAACTGGTTCCCTGCCAGCGGTGCTATCTTGTTTTTCAGTTCTGTGCATACACAGAACAAGTTTAATTGCACTGTGCATGCGGGTGCAGTGCACATCAAGCATGCACATGAGCGAACTGGCAGTAGTACCTGCCGGAACCCATCCCTGGTACATAACTGATGCTTTGTGGACAAAGATGATGATGAAGATTGATCAGGGAACAACTAGTGAGTTGTAGGCAGATATTTGAGACTCAGAACCTCAATTTCTAAGGACGATCACTCCATTTCCATTTGACTGATCAGCCGTGGTGGCGCAGTGGTTAGAGTGCAGTAGAGTGCAGGCTACTTCTGCTGCCTGATGGCTGCCTGCAATTCAGCAGTTCGAATCTCACCAGGTTCAGGTTAATTCAGGCTTCCATCCTTCTGAGGTGGGTAAAATGAGGACCCAGATTGTTGGGGGCAATATGCTGACTCTGCAAATCGCTTAGAGAGGGCTGTAAAGCACTGTAAAGTGGTATATAAGTCTAAGCGCTAGTGCTAGAAAGAGGAGGTATTGTAGGCAGATGCAGCTTCTCAAAGAAGCACTGTGAAGCCGTATATAAGTCTAAGTTCTATTGCTATGGCTATTCCTTTTCTTCACCATGTTTTAAGAAAGTTCAGCTCCATGGCTTCATGACATCTGGACATCTGGATTGGGAAAAACGGGATAGCTGTTCCATCTCCTAATTAACCTCTTATAATAGAGTAGTGATGGAAGACTCATTCCTCCTTACGGTCAGGACTCCATTGTCAGTGAGGGTTCTGTGGCAACATGAGTTCTCCTGCATACAGATAGTCCTCAACTTACAACAGTTCATTTACTGACCGTTCAAAGTTCCAACTGGGGGAGAATGCATATGATTTATGACCATTTTTCACACTTACGACCAGCGGTGGGCTGCAACAAGTTTAACAACCGGTTCGGTGATCATGTCTGTGCGTGCGCCTAGTGATAGTGGGCGCACCGCGGTTCGCCCACGTTACACCTGTCCTCCGTGAGCTGCACTGGCTGCCTGTTGGTCTCCGGGTGCGCTTCAGGATACTGATGACCATCTTTAAAGCACTCCATGGTAGTGGATCTGGGTACTTGAGAGACCGCCTTCTGCCGATTACCTCCCTAAATCGACCAATTAGATCGCACAGACTGGGCCTCCTGCGAATTCCATCTGCCAGTCAATGCCGACTGGCGACCACACGGAGGAGAGCCTTTTCTGTTGCTGCCCCGACCCTGTGGAACGAGCTCCCCATGGAGATCCGCACCCTCACCACTATCCAGACCTTCCGCGCAGCCCTCAAGATCTGGCTCTCCCAGCAGGCCTGGGGATAGGCTCCTAATTACCCGCCCGAGTGTTTTGTTTGATTGCTGAATGAAAGTTGGGTTTTATTATTTTTCTGTTGTTCACATATTGTTTTGTTTTGACCTTGCACTTCCCCTCCCCTGTGGTTGTAAGCCGCCCTGAGTCCCCTCAGGGAAAAGGGCGGCATATAAATCCCAATAAATACCTAAATACCTAAATACCTAATGTGCTTGCACACAGCATTCAAAACACAGCAGTTTGAAGCTCAGCTGCTCACCGACTAAGGCAGCCCTGGTAAGTAGAGCAGAGGAGACACGGATGTCAGCTGTGTTGCATGAATCAGCTGAGCCAGGAAATATAGGGCAGGATAGGACGGGGGCAGGTGGGCAGGGGCAGCTGATCATTGGAACTACCGGTTCACCCGAACCAGTCTGAACTGGCAGCAGCCCACCACTGCTTACGACCATTACAGCATCCCTGTGGTCATGCGATCAAAATTAGACCCTTGGCAACTGATTCATACTTATGATGATTTGAGGGTGTCCCCAGGGTCATGTGATCACTTTTTGTGACCTTCTGGCAAAGAAAGTCACTGTGGAAGCCAGATTCACTTGACAACCGTGTTATTAGCTGAAAAACTGCAGCGATTCACTTCACAATTGTGGCAAGAAAGGTCATAAAATTGCTGGTTAGCAACAGAAACTTTTGGCTTAATTGTGGACCTGAGTCAAAGATTACCTATATTGTAATTTTGGAGGCCCTTGTGAAATTCCCTCAAATGACAATGGCTGTAGGCCAGGGGTGTCAAACTCAATTTCATTGAAAGCCACACCAGGGTTGTGTTTGACCCCAGGGGGCCAGGTGAGTGTGGCCAGGGTGGGCATGGCCAGCTCAATGTCACTCATGTTGGGGGCACCTGTGGTGACCTGAGCGCTCTGCCAGCAAAATGGAGCTGGGGGGGGCTCTGTGCGGTCCTCCCAGCTGCATTTTCTCTGGCATAAGGCTGCAGGAGGCAGTCACAGCCAAAAATGGTGTTCAGGAGGGCTGCGTGTGGCCCTCCCGAGCTCTGTCTTTGCTGGCAGAGGCCACCATACGCCGGTCCTTCGCTGTTTCCAGGGCAGGCCTGTGGGCCAAATCTAAGCACTCCACAGGCCGGATCTGGCCTGCAAGCCTTGAGTTTGACACCCCTGCTGTAGATAATTAGGCTCCCTCACTCATGAGACATAAAGTATATTAATGTCAACATGTAATTGGGAATTAAATGTAATGTTCATTCTGGTTCCATCCATTCTTTTTGTATTCCTCCAAAACCAAGGATTCCCCCCCCCCCAGTTTATGCATCTCCTACTGTATTGCCATGACACCTCTCCTCCGCGAGCTGCACTGGTTAGCAATCGGTCTCCGGATACGCTTCAAAGTGCTAGTCATAACTTATAAAGCCCTTCATGGTATTGGACCTGGGTACTTGAGAGACCGCCTTCTGCCAATTACCTCCCACAGACCCGTTAGATCGCACAGGGTCGGCCTTCTCCAGGTTCCGTCTACCAGCCAATGCCATCTGGCTACTACCCAGGGGAGGGCCTTCTCTGTTGCAGCTCCAGCCCTTTGGAATGAACTCCCCACGGAGATTCGGACCCTTACCCCTCTCCAGGCCTTCCGGAAAGCCGTCAAAAGCTGGCTGTGCCGGCAGGCCTGGGGTTGATGAGTTCCCCTCCCCTCTCAACTTGTATGGCCGTATGACTCTTGTGTATTTTAATTATATGTATTGTGTTTGTATCCCCTTTTCCCTTTTGAGTTGTTCACCGCCCTGAGTCCCTCCCGGAGAAGGGCGGCATACAAATAAATTAAATCTGAATCTGAATCTGAATGTGGGCAGAATCTCTCCTAGGGAACAATGAGATAAGAGAGGGCTTAACCCACAGCTGCATAATGGGCAGAGAAAGAAAGGAATCTCCTGGCTCCTCAGGCTGTAAAAGAGATGTCGGGAGATTTGTCTTGTCAAACTTGAAAAATTGTTGTCAGCGCTCCCATAAAGGAAACATGACCAGATAATCTAATCTACTGTATTATAAAGCCTCGCAAAAGTGTATTGCTAGTCTGAAAGTATGAATCTCCCACAGTTGCTTTTAACAGCCTGATCAACTAGGGCAGGTCCTCCCTAACTTTCTTTCTCCGCTCTTTATGCAGCCGTGGGCTGTGCCATCTCTCATCTGATTGTTCCTTGGGCACCATCTCTTGTCTTCCTCTCCCAAGGTTGTTCCAACATATCATTATACCTACATGTCCTTCCAAGGCCATCTTTAGACTGCATACCACTGTTGAAGATTCAGCTATAATGTAATTGTGAAAAACATCACAAATTGAGTTGTTTTATTTTGGTTCCCGACATATACCTAGCTCCCACCCCATCTTAGAAATGTAGTCAAGCTCTTGATCCAATCCAACTAGCTTAGACTTCTGCCATTAAAGATACTCATATAGTTCAACACTTAGTTTCCACACATTCTTCTCACAAGCAGAGATGTAAAGCAAAGGTGATATTCAGCAGGTTCTGGAGAACCGGTAGTAGAAATTATGAGTAGTTTGGAGAACCAATAAATACCACCTCTTACTGGCCCCGTCCCCATCTATTCTCTGCCTCCCTAGTCCCAGCTGATCAGGAGGAAATGGAGATTTTGCAGTAACCTTCCCCTGGAGTGGGTAGGGAATGGAGATTTTACAGTATCCTTCCACTGCCATGCCCAACAAGCCTTACCCAACAAGCCATGCCCACAGAACCGATAGTAAAACATTTTTTTAATCCCAACACTGATTTAAGGTGATGGAGCTTCCATATAGTTCCCAGGAACCGCTAGTTCTGTTGTGTAAGAAGGTGCTATTTATTCATTCATCCTAAGAATTCGTTGGGAAGGTTGTTGAGAAGGTGGTGGCCTTCCAGCTTCAGCGTACCTTGGAGGAAGCTAGTTACCTTGACCCCTTCCAGTCCGGCTTCAGGCCCGGTTACAGCACAGAAACCACTTTGGTCGCATTGACCGATGATCTCTGGAGAGCCAGAGATGGAGGCCGTGCATCCATCCTGGTTCTCCTTGACCTCTCAGCGGCTTTCGATACCATCGACCATGGTATCCTTCTGCGACGACTGCGGGAGGTGGGAGTGGGAGGCACTGTTTTGCAGTGGTTCTCCTCCTACCTCTCGGACAGGTCGCAGTCGGTGTTGGTGGGGGGTCAGAGATCGTCCCCGAGGCCCCTTACCTATGGGGTGCCGCAGGGCTCGGTCTTATCCCCCCTACTATTTAACATATACATGAAACCGCTGGGCGAGATCATTCGGAGGCACGGGATAAAATACCATCAATACGCGGACGACACACAGTTGTATCTGTCCGCCCCGTGCCAACTCAATGAAGCGGTGGACGTGATGAACCGGGGTCTTGAGGCCGTTAAGAACTGGATGAGGGCTAACAAACTGGTACTCAACCCAGACAAGATCGAGTGGCTGTTGTGTTTCCCTCCCAACAATTTGGCCAGCGTTCCATCACTCAGGCTGGGGGGTCAAAATCTACACCCCTCAGATAGGGTCCACAACTTGGGAGTCCTCCTGGACCCACAGCTGACTTTTGACCATCATTTGTCAGCTGTGACCAGGGGGCCCAAGTTCGCCTGGTACGCCAGTTGCGGCCCTACCTGAATCGGGAGGCCCTCACAACAGTCACTCGAGCCCTTGTGATCTCTAGGCTGGAATACTGCAATGTGCTCTACATGGGGCTGCCCTTGAAGAGCATCCGGCGACTTCAGCTAGTCCAGAATGCGGCCGCGCGAGTGATCGTGGGCGCACCACGGTTCGCCCACATAACACCGATCCTCCGTGAGCTGCGCTGGCTACCTGTTGATCTCCGGGTGCGCTTCAAGGTGCTACTTACCATTCATAAAGCCCTCCATGGTAGTGGATCTGACTATTTGAGAGACCGCCTTCTGCCGATTACCTCCCTTCGTCCCATCAGATCGCATAGAGTAGGCCTCCTCCGAATTCCATCCGCCAGTCAGTGCCGACTGGTGACTACGCGGAGGAGAGCCTTCTCAGTAGCAGCCTTCTCAGTAGCAGCTTTGGAACGATCTCCCCGTGGAGAGTCGTACCCTCACCACCGTCCAGACCTTCCGCACAGCCCTCAAGATCTGGCTATCCCGTCAGGCCTGGGGATAAGACCCTAATCTCGCCCCACCCGAATGCTGAATGAATGTTGTGTTTTATTGTTTTATTTTATTATATTCCACACTTTCTTTTTGTGTTTTGTCTTGCACTCCCTTCCTACAAATTGTAAGCTGCCCTGAGTCCCCTCAGGGAAAAGGGCGGCCTATAAATGTCAAATAAATGAAAAAAAATGAAATGAATGATTCTGGTTTAAAACCAACAAGACTGATAGGCACTCTGAATGCCTAGGTTTCAATATCTGAACCAGCCAAAGCACGTCCCAGAGTGTATCTGGGCAGCCATCCCCCTGCCCCCAAGATTGCTGTTTAACATTGGATGATGGCAGTGATGGGATTCAAATAATTTAACAATCGGTTCTCTGCCCTAATGATTTCTTCCAACAACCAGTTCACCAAACTGCTTAGAAAGTTACCAACTGGTTCTCCCGAAGTGGTGCGAACTGGCTGAATCCCACCACTGGATGATGGATTCAGAATGTTTAAAACTGGGAGTGGCCAGAAGCTTAATGAGATCCAATGGCTGCAAGGTACATGGTTTTGGGGATGGATTGACAAGTGAACTCTCAAAGTCAAGATAATTATTTGTGTCCTAGTCCTGTCCAGCACACACATTCTCAAATATAGGAGACAGATTGAAACATGATTTATTCCTTCTAATTTTTAAGTTTAGAAGTATTATTTGAAATGCAGTTTATTACTGAAACATAAGGGTTCTTTGATTTAGAATTTAAAAATCTGGTAGGTGAGACTGGGGAAAACAGAAGGATTTTTAAAAAGGTCAAAGCACCCCAGACTGGATCCTGTAATGTTATCCTAGGATCCTACATCGCACAGGAAGGTAGAGAGAAACAGAAAAAGTGGAAGAGAGATTAAAGCAGGTGGCCTGAAGTTCTTCCAACAGGATGACCGTCTTTGTCCCTTTGTGTCACGGGTGGAGAAGAAGTTGTCCATTCCACTTATAGATCAAGAACCATGCATGAATCTTCTCTCCAGCAAAATTGGCTTTTGGAAAAGTGAAGATTTCAGCATTCGTATCGCCATCAAAAAATGCCACAAGTCCTTCTAAATAATCCAAAGAAACTCGGATCCTTCTTGGGGAGTGGCACAATGTCAAATTTGTCCTGGGCTGAGTGATTGATTGATGCTGCCCTTTAATTCGCTGCACTCCCCAGTAACCCCCTTGAGGATCGAGGAGAATCGGCCCATTTCTGTTTGCAGATTCCCTAACAATTCCCACTCCCCACCATTCCCCTTCATCCACCACCTCAACCTCCCAGCAAAGCTTCCCAGAATTAAAGCCCTCATGGCTTAGGACGCTGGCCATAACGTCGTATCTCAGAAGACTGCCGTGGACTTGCTGATTCATGCCTCTCCATCTCACGCTTTTCAAATCAGAGGATATGTAGAGCTGGGGATGAGCTGTGCTGGGATTCAGAGTCAGATTTGCTGTGTCGAAGAAAGAATGGAAAAATGTTCACCATCAGCTGTGGAATTTGCTATGCAGTTCTACAGTTCTGTACAGTTGTACAGAATTTGCTGATACAGTTCTACAGAGGAATTATTGAGTCTGTCATCTGCATAACTGTCTGGTTTGGTTCTGCAACCCAACAAGACAGACACAGACTTCAGAGGATAATTAGAACTGCAGAAAAAAACAATTACTGCCAACCTGCCTTCCATTGAGGACCTATACACTGCATGAGTCAAAAAGAGGGCTGAGAAAATATCTACAACTCCTCACATCCTGGACATAAATTGTTTCAACTCCTACCCTCGAAACAACACTATAGAGCACTGCACACCAGAACAACTAGACACAAGAACAGAACGCTATCACTCTGCTAAAGAAATAATCCCCTCAACACTGCCAAACTATTCACTAAGTCTGCATTAGTATTAATCTTCTCATCATTCCTATCACCCATCTCCTCCCATTTATGACTATATGACTGTAACTTTGATGCTTGTATCCTTACAATGTAAATTGCTTGTCTCCTAGTATGATTTGATTGCTTATTTGTTCCCTATGACTATCATTAAGTGTTCTACCTTATGATTCGTGAAGAATGTATCTTTTCTTTTATATACACAGAGAGCATATACACCAAAGACAAATTCCTTTTGTGTCCAATCACACTTGGCCAATAAAGAATTCCGTTCTATTCTATTATAGCTCTTCAAATAATTTTTATAGTTATCCATTTGTTGTGCAAGAGTAGAGATTTACAGGTGGGATCTCTCCTCAAATGGAGTGTAAATCTTCTTAAAACGATTTACCTAGCCTGAGCCACAAAAAACAAAGTATGCCATCTAAAAGGCTGATTTGTGATGCCACTAAAACAGATAGAAAAGAGAATAGCATGCATGCATGCACACAACTATTTCCTTCAGGGCTGAATAACTGCAGAACGAAAAGCTTCTGATATTGGCACTCGAATGAGAATGGATGCCATTACATGAAACATGAAGCTCTGTATTTTGAAATGCAGTTAACATTTTTATGTCCAGCTTGCAATTTTATGGCTTAAAGGGTCACAGGAGATGGAAAGAGATTATCAGTGGTGGGATTCAAAAATGTTTATTACTGGTTGTATGGGCATGGCTTGGTCGGCTTGGCTTGGCTTGGCTTGGTGGGCGTGGCAGGGGAAGGATACTGTAAAATCTCCATTCCCTCCTCACTCCAGGGGAAGGTTACTGCAAAATCCCCATTTCCTCACAATCAGCTGGGACTCGGGACTCATGAACCGAAGTGGCGCAGTGGTTAGGGTGCAGTACTGCAGCCACTTCAGCTGACTGCTAGTTCTGCAGTTCGGCGGTTCAAATCTCACCGGCAAAGGGTTGACTCAGCCTTCCATCCTTCCGAGGTGGGTAAAATGAGGACCCAGACTGTGGGGGCAATATGCTGACTCTGTAAACCGCTTAGAGAGGGCTGAAAGCCCTATGAAGCGGTATATAAGTCTAACTGCTATTGCTATGAACAATTCATGCTGTTCCCATTTGGATGCTTTGGGCAACAACTGCAGTATCTCCTGTCTAGATTCAAGCTCTCACATTGGGCAACTTCTACGCTTTTGCTCCCTCCCACTTTTATTTCTCTTCTACAATTCCATTGGCCTTGCTTCCTCTCGGCCTTGCTTGGGACTCTTAACCTATCAGAATCCTGTAAAAAGTATTGTTCTTGACTCTATAACTTAATGACTTCTGAGGAGACATCTCGGATGGATTCTCACACCTGTCTTTTATGAGTTCTGAATGTTTTAAAAACCATAATTCATATCGATATTTTGACAGAGCTGATGTTTATTGATGGAAAGAACCAGGATTACCTGTTATGTAGCCTTCAGCTGATCCACAAGGAATACATTTCTGTAGACAACTTTGGATCCCTCTCCTTGCCTTCAGCCCCTCACTAGGAACCTGAGAACCTTAGAGAATAGCTTGACGTTAGAATACAGTTGCCATCGTTATCTTCTCTCTTTTTTTTCTTATAAAGACATTTATTAATATATGCCATCTTTTGGAGAAGGTCTGTTATAAGCTGGGTTCTATAAACTGGCTTAACAAAATCAGAAATGAGGAGGCAATAAGCTGCCTGGGAAAGCCAAGGGAGATCATCAAAACCATTAAAAAGGGAAAGTTAGAATATTTTGGACATGTGATGTGACACCCGAAAAAATACACCACCCTTCACTTAATCCTCCTGGAAAGATGGAAGGCAAATGAGGTCCAGGCAGAAGAAGGACATCATGGCTTCAAAATCTAAGGGACTGGTTTGGACAAAACTCAGCAGCACTTTTTCATGGGGCTGTTGATAAAAATAGGATCGCAAACATGATCACCAACGTTCCATGAGGGATATGGTAGAAGGAGGAGAAAGGGGGGAGGCAGCTTTGGCTAAAAAAAGCTAAGGACTAGCTACTTAGTTCTTACCCCTTGTTAGGCTCTTTGGAGACTCTGTAGGGATATATGTGGCCTTGTTTCTTCTGTGATTTACAAACCACTCTGGGCAATTTTATTCTTGGAGGGGAGAAGCAGTGTATGAATCTGAACCAGAGGTGGTATTCAGCCAGTTCTGGCAGGTTCTGGAGAACCGGTAGCAGAAATTTTGAGTAGTTCAGAGAACTGCCAAATAGGCTGGCCCCGCCCCCACTGCCTCCCTGCCTCTCAGCCTCCCAGCGGATCTTCTTTTGTTTCTCTGGACAGGAGAACGGAGCTGGAAAGCAGATTAGTGGGGTAGAGAGCGAATGGGGATTTTGTATCCTTTCCCCTGCCACACCCACAAACCCACAGCACACCCACAGAACCAGTAGCAAAAAAAATTGAATTCCACCACTGATCTGAACGATAAATAATTTGATTTGGCTTTTTAAGGAAGTGATAGATGGAGTTGGTCACCCAGTCCTACCAAGGGCTTGCCAAAATTTGCCCCATTGATTCTGAAGGGAGAGAGGGAGATTAGAAAGTGAGTTCCCACAGGCTGAGCAAGCTTGTTTAAGACCTGTACTGTCCTAGTCTTCCTTTAAATTCAGAGTGTTGAGTTTTTCTTGGGCTGAAAGTTTTACTCAGACTTTGAATGGCATGCTGGGCCCTACAGAAAGATCACAGTACAGCCAGGACCAAAAATTAACTGAATTTAATGTTGTTATTCCTTTCAAAACAGCCTTACTTAATTCAGTTACTTTCCAGTCATTGATTTAATTCTTTCTCCCTTTTCATTACATTAAAGGACCAGTTTATATTTTTTAGCTTTATTTATTGATTTTTAATCCTGCTTTTGTTACTTTATAAATAAGGCAGTGAACCTGTCGAATGCCCATTCCTCTTTTTTTATTTTGTCTCCTGCTCTTTTTATATCATTTTTAATGGTTGTCAGCAGAATCATGTTTTTGAGATCGGTGGCCATATCGACCGATGGATGGATTGATTGAATGATTGCTTGATAAATGAATGAATACAATTAAAAAGTACTATTATATAATAATAGCAATAGCACTTGGACTTATTTACTGCTCCATAGAGCTTTACAGCACTCTCTTCGCAGATACCATGTCAGCATATTGCCCCCAACAATCTGGGGGCATTTTACCTCATTTTATTGATATTAGAAGGATGGAAGGCTGAGTCAGCCTTGAGTTGGTCAAGGTCGAACGCTAGTCTGTGGGCAGAGTTTGCCTGCAGTACTGCATTCTAACTTCTGAGCCACCAGACTGTGGTGACAGGCAAGATGGACAGGACTGTGAGATTGAAGCTCTGCCACTTTTTATGTGGATTGCATACATGTTCCATGTTAAAAACAAAAGATGGGCCTTTGCAGTAACCCACTTGAATTTTTTGGTTTTCCTGTGAAGCTTCATGGTGATCTCTGTAATCTGGACTCCACACTCTACTTGTCAACTGTCCCAACTTGGTCAGTTAGAAAAGAAAGGCTCTCAGGCCCATGGTTAGCCAAAGGTGTACTTTACTAAAGCCAAGTGGTTACAGAAGAAGCAAAGCTGGATCTGAAGTTTTCACACCAAAAGCATATGGTTAATTTTCTCTTGCTTCCATCCACCACCACTCCTGGTTATCAAAGTGTGTCCAATTAGGTGCTAACAAATTGTTTGGTGAAACAGTCCCTGTCTTCACAGGCTGGGTGTTTCTGCATTTCTTTGCTTGACCTTGGAATGTCCAGCGATTTTCACAGGAGGGTGCAATGCTTAGTTTCAATTCCTCCTGCTAACTTTCCCTCTTATTCCACCCACTTGTCCCTACCCTTGTTGCTATAGCAGGCTGACTGCAAGCAATGCATAGCATAGCATAGCTGAATGGCAGCCCTGACACTGCTCCTCTGCAGCCAATGGAAAATATTGTGAGGGGAAAAGGAAAGACTAAAATATTTATAACCTCTGCTCCCCAGATTTCCAGCTGTTAAAATGAGGAACAAACACAGTGTTCTCTTCAACTTTGATTTGTTCCCAAAATGGAACAAAAGAATTTCCCAATGAGTGAACAAATAGAGTAGAATAATAACAGAGTTTGAAGGGACCTTGGAGGTCTTCTAATCTAACCCCCTGCTAAGGCATTTCAGACAAATGGTTATCCTATCTCTTCTTAAAAACTTCCAGTGTTGGAGCACCCACAACTTCTGGAGACAAGTTGTTCCACTGATTAATTGTTCCATCAGGAAATTTCTTTTTAGCTCTAATTTTAACCTTCTCTCCTTGATTAGTTTCCATCCATCGCTTCTTGTCCTGCCTTCATGTACTTTGGAAAATAGCTTGACTCCCTCTTCTTTGTGGCAACCGCCAAGATATCAAAACACTGCTATCATGTCACCCCTAGTCCTTCTTTCATTAAACTAGACATACACAATTACCATTTTCTTCTCTATTTTAACTTGTGTTCCTAATCTGTTTTTTCCTGATTGTTTTTGATACTTTGTGTAAAGGGGAGAATGATGACAGGTTGAAGGAAGAAAGCAGAACATTTCTTACCTGGAAGAATGAAAACAATCAAAAGCACACCCAGGATCACATTTCCTACAGCCGAAATGCCGAACAAAATTTTCCACAGGAGAGGATTCACCGAATGATCTGTGAGGTTGGAAGGTAATTGTGAAGTTCATCCATTCCTTAATTTACATCAAGTATTGTAACTTAAGCATCAATAGCAATAGCAATAGCAGTTATACTTATATACTGCTTCACAGGGCTTTCAGCCCTCTCTAAGCGGTTTACAGAGTCAGCATATTGCCCCCAACAATCCGGGTCCTCATTTTACCCACCTCGGAAGGATGGAAGGCTGAGTCAACCCTGAGCCGGTGAGATTTGAACTGCCGAACTGCCGAACTAGCAGTCAGCTAAAGTAGCCTGCAGTACTACACTCTAACCACTGCGCCACCTCAGCTCTCAATTCCCAATGGAAAGCCAAATAGGTGACTGAACATCCAGACATAGGAAGACATAAAGGATCCTACCAAAAAAAGGTGCCACATTTTGAACTATCCCCTCAGCTACGGACAATCCTGAATAGGATTCACACCTCACATGGCGTCTACCGGGACTCTCTGTATAAATGAGGTTCAGTATCCTCACCTCAGTGTGGCTGCAGGGTCCCACATCAAACTGTAGGTCACAACATGACCAGCTGTAAGCTGAGGCTGTATACCGGTCCAATATCTGATTTTTTAAAAATATAAAGGATACTGTGCTTCAACGATTAAATGGCCTAGAGGTTGGTATTTAAACACAGATACTTTTGACATTTCTTCTTCTTCTTCTTCTTCTTCTTCTTCTTCTTCTTCTTCTTCTTCTTCTTCTTCTTCTTCTTCTTCTCCTCCTCCTCCTCCTCCTCCTCCTCCTCCTCCTCCTCCTCCTCCTCCACCTCCTCCTCCTCCTCCTCCTCCTCCTCCTCCTCCTCCTCCTCCTCCTCCTCCTCCTCCTCCTCCTCCTCCTCCTCCTCCTAGCCATTGTCTATCCACTGCAGGATGAAGGCCTCTTCCACATGTTTCCAACCAATATGATCCTCAGCTTTCTTTTGCCAATTGGGCCCGCAAAACTTGCTGATGTCATCACTCCATCTTGTTTTAGGTCACTTTCTTAGATGCTTTTTATCAGGTGGGATCCATTCTATGACTGGCTTTGGTCCACCTGTCATCAGTTTGTCTTGCTATACGACCAGCCCATTTCCATTTCCATTCTTTTACTCTCTTGATGGCATTGTATACTTTCGTTTCTTCTCTAATCCATGTGCCGGTCTTTCTATCTTTCTATCTGGTCTTGTGATGTCAAGCATATATCTTTCCATGGCTCTTTGTGCCACTCATAGCTTTTGTATCAATTGTGAGGTTAGTATCCATGTTTCACTGGCATATGTTAGAACAGGTAGCATGCACTGATCAAAACTTTTCTCTTCAGGCATAGGGGAAGGTTTTTCTTGAAAATTATGCTTAGCTTGCCAAATGCCTGCAAACCACATTTAACACGTTCAATTTCCTTTATTGTATCACCTTCTATTGAGTTCCGTTAGCCGAGGTATCACATTTATATTTTATTAAGTTTTACTAGTCTAGGTGAAATGTTAATATATTTTTCGAGTCCATGTTAGGACCTGTACACTGCATGAGTCAAAAAGAGGGCCGTGAAAATATTTACAAACCCCTCGCATCCTGAACATAAATTGTTTCAACTCCTACCCTCAAAACAATGCTATAGAGCACTACACACCAAGCTAAGTAGACACAACAGTTTTTTCCCCAACACCATCACTCTGGTAAACAAATAATTCCCTCAACACTGTCATACCCTTCACTAATGCTGCCTTACAATATTACTATTAGTCTTCTCATCGTTCCTATCACCCATCTCCTCCCACTTATGACTTCATGACTGTAACTTTGTTGCTTGTATCCTTACGATTTATATTGATTTATATTGTCCCTGATTGCTTAATTGTACTCTATGACTCTCATTAAGTGTTGTACCTTATGATTCTTGATGAATGTGTCTTGCGTTTATGTACACTGAGAGCATATGCACCAAAGACAAATTCCTTCTGTGTCCAATCATACTTGGACTATTCTATTCTATTCTATTCTATTCTATTGATGTGCTATAAATAAATTAGGTATTGTAACATACAAATTCTTGAACAGGTTGAATCCAACTGCATCCACAGGAATTTACTAAGTGACTATGGGCTGATCATACTCCCACCTTCAGCCCAGTCTACCTTAAAGGGATCTTTCGTTCATCTAGTGAAGCTTATTTTTTTAATAACCAAGCTTCCCAACTCAGCATTAAATAGCTTACCTGTTTACACATATTTTGGAAAAGCTTTATGTGACATGCGTGCCAGTGATAAGAAAGTAACAAAATTAGATAGCAGGGGCAGAAAGAGTGATCTGCGGTTCTTTGCTTGGAGTCTGGGAAGATAATTTTACAGAGCATGCAAAGATTTCAGAGAGGGGGACATTTTGCTTCCTTACTCATGGCTAGCACCTTCTTGCCCTGAGTTCAGGTTCTCAAGAGCTACAGTGGCGCAGTGGTTAGGGTGCAGTACTGCAAGCTACTTCTGTTGACTGCTGGCTGCCTGCAATTTCGCAGTTCAAATCTCACCAGGCTCAAGGTTGACTCAGACTTCCATCCTTCTGAAGTGGGTAAAATGAGGACCCAGATTGTTGGGGGCAAGAGGCTGACTCTGTAAACCACTTAGAGAGGTCTGTAAAGCACTGTAAAGTGGTATATAAGTCTAAGCGCTATTGCTGGTGCTAGAAAGAGGAGGTATTGTAGGCAGATGCAGCTTCTCAAAGAAAATTAAGGGGATGAGGTATGTGTGCTTTGAATCTCTCCTAGGAGAGATGTGTTCTAGGGCATGGCCAAATGTTAACCTCCAATGCACCTTTCCTTCAAGCAGTCTGCTAGCCTAAAATTTGCTGTCCATATTTCTGAGTCCCAGGAATGAGATGGGTGGATGGTTCCATCCTTAAGGTGCTAAGGAAAGACCAGCAAAGGAAGGGGATTAGTGGATTCCCCCAGCTTTGTTTCTCCTCCCTTTGTCACAGGGCTGACAGTGGGTGCCTCAGATAAAAATCTGCAGTCCATTACAATATTAAGGAGGGAGAGGGAAAATACAGGATATCGACCTTCCATACATAGAAAGAATCACAGCATCATTTACAGGGTCGAAAGGGGAGTTGGACTTCCTCTGGTTCGACTCCCTACCAAGGACAAAAATCTTTCCACCAATCCAGACACTGGATTGAATGGATGGAAACTAATGAAGGAGCGAACCAACTTAGATCTAAGGAGAAATTTCCTGACAGAACAATGAACCAGTGCTTCCAGAAGTTGTGCATGTCCCAACCCTGGAGGTTTTACAGAAGAGATTGGACAACCTTTTTCGGAAATGGTAGAGTTTACAGCTTGAGCAGGGAATTATAATAATAATAATTATTATTACCAGAATAGAGCTGGAAGGAATCATGGGAGTTTTCTAGTCCAACCCTCAGCTCAAGCAGGAGATTCTATGTCATTTCAGACAAGTGGCTATATAGTCTCTTCTTAAAAACCACCAGTACTGAAACACCCACAACTTCTGAAGGCAAGCTATTCCACTAGTTAATTGTTCTCACTGTTAGGAAGTTTCTCCAAGTTTCTTCTTGCTTTCTGGTGCTTTGGAAAATAAGTTGATTCCCCATTCTTTGTGGCAACCCCTGAAATACTGGAATACTATACATTCATGTCACCCCTGGTCCTTGTTTTCTCTTGACTAGCCATTCCCAGTTCCTGCAAATGTTCTTCATATATTTGAACTTCATTTGTTGGACTACAAGACCTCCAAGGTCCCTTCCAACTCTATTATTCTATTATTCTGAAAATGAGACTTGCAGATTTTACTGAATGTTAAAAATACATAAAAAGAGCATGTACTATTAAAGTTAGAGGTATTTGGTATGTAAATGAGGTATTCTCTAAAGTTGCTTTGTTGCTCAGTTCTTTAAACATAGGCTGATCAAACTACTTTAATAAAATGAAATTCAATGGTGAAAAAAGTAAGGTTCTACGTTTAGACAAGAAAAACAAAATGCACAGGTACAGTATTGGTGGTACCTTGCTCAATAGTAGTAACTGTGAGAGGGATCTTGGAGCCCTAGTGGACAACCATTTAAATATGATCCAGCAGTGTGCAACAGCTGCCAAAAAAGCCAACACAGTTCTAGGCTGCATAAACAGAGGGATCGAATCAAGATCACGTGAAATGTTAATACCACTTTATAATGCCTTGGTAAGGCCATACTCGGAATACTGCATTCAGTTTTGGTTGCCATGATGTAGAAAAGATGGGGAGACTCTAGAAAGAGTGCAGAAAAGAGCAACAAAGATGATTAGGGGACTGGAGGCTAAAACATATGAAGAACGGTTGCAGGAACAGGGTATGTCTAGTTTAATAGAAAGAAGGACTAGGGGAGACATGATAGCACTGTTCCAATATCTCAGGGGTTGCCACAAAGAAGAGAGAGTCAAACTATTCTTCAAGGCACCTGAGGGCAGAACAAGAAGCAATGGGTGGAAACTAATCAAGGAGAGAAGCAACTTAGAACTGAGGAGAAATTTCCTGACAGGTAGAACAATTAATCAGTGGAACAACTTGCCTCCAGAAGTTGTGAATGCCCCAACACTGGAAGTCTTTAAGAATTTGTATTTGTATTTGAAATTTATTTATAGGCCGCCCTTTTCCCTGGCGGGACTCAGGGCGGCTCACAACTCATGGGGAGGGGGGATACAAACAATAACAAACAATAACACATAAGAGCAATACATAATAAAAAATAGAGCACAACATTCATACCATTCGGGTGGGGGTGAGTTACGTTCTTTAACCCCAGGCCTGACGGGATAGCCAGATTTTAAGGGCTGTGCGGAAGGTCTGGAGGGTGGTGAGGGTACGAATCTCCACGGGGAGATCGTTCCAAAGGGTCGGAGCTACTACCGAGAAGGCTCTCCTCCGCGTAGTTGCCAGTCGACACTGACTGGTGGATGGAACTCGGAGGAGGCCTAATCTGTGTGATCTAATGGGTCGCAAGGAGGTAATTGGCAGGAGGCGGTCTCTCAAGTATCCAGATCCACTACCATGAAGGGCTTTATGGGTGGTAAGAATATGTTGGATAGCCATTTGTCTCAAATGGTGTAGGGTTTCCTGCCTAGGCAGGGGGTTGGACTATAAGACCTCCAAGCTCTCTTCCAACTCTGCTATTGTATTTGTATTTATATTTATTTGTACTTAGGAAAAAGTCATCTCAATTTTATTTTTGCAGTAATTGATTAAACACTCATAAATCCTTAGTAATCAGTCATGTCTAGTGGATTGGAACCATCTGCTCTACAGGAAAAAGGAAAACCACTTGTCAGGCCTGCAGCCATATTCCTTTTGGATCTTTGGCGTGCTAATTTCTATACCAGTGTGTTTCTATAGTGGGGAATTGGGAGGGGAGATAGTACAGAGTAGAATGGTATGTAGCCAAAATAAAATTCCTTTCTAGATTGCCAAGGTCATCCTTTGTCTCTGCACCTCTGCACCTGACCAGAACTGGATGGGTGGAACTGCCAACATGGGAGTGGAAGATTGCACCGTGTGATGAACTTTAAGTTGGGTGGGGGAAATGGAAGAAGTTTCAGGTTCGAGTTTCCCCAGATGTGCCAGCATGGCTCTCTTAATAAATTGGAACTTTCAGCATTATGTTGCCTTGGACTCTGATTTAATTTTGGATGCTATCTGGAACACTGACACCACTCTAAGTAGATGCCACACAAATATTGCAACAGAGGCTGCTGAAATTTCCTACTCAGAGCTTCTCTCCAGCCAGTGCCAGAAAAATACATCACAGGATAGAGTAACTTCATTTTCCACTCATGTGGAGGAAGACAAATTAGACTTTTAAATACTTAAAATGTGGGAGAAATCTGTTATATGCCTTCATATGCATTCTTCCCTTCAATCTGCTATTTTTATTTAGCAGAGATGACCAGAAAAGGAAACTAAACTTGTTGCAAACTTCTCTTCCTCCCACATATATGAAATTATAATCTCGAAGAAAGCAAGTTTATCTTGAAAGACAACTAGTCAAATGGATGTGAGTCTGTATTCCTTTTCCTTCCAATTATATTTTATTTTCTTTCTGTCTAAGATTACTGGATTATTAGGTGATAGAGAAGGAAGAAAACAATACTGTAGACAATTTGATTGGGCAAGAATGGGATTATTTGATTTCTCTGAAGCACATTTTGCAAAACAAGAAACTTAACACATTATTCAGTGCTGTGCCAAGGAGAGAAGGAAACTTAATATAGGAAATTCATTCTATAAAGACTTCCACTGGCATGACAAATTGTCATACGACATGATACTACCATAGTAGCAATACCAGGGGTGGGTTTCAACCGGTTCGCGGTGGTCCCTGCGAACCGGTTGGTCGGCGAACCCGGAAGTAAGTAACTTCCGGGAACGGCGAAGGGCTCACCCGCCCGCCCGTGCTCCTTACCAGGTTTTGACGAGTTCTGCGCTTCCACACATGTGCAGGATGCATACAGCACCTGCGCGATCCTCCAGGAGCAGCTGGAGCATCGCACAGACGCTAGTACGCATGCGTGCACCATGCGCGTGCACGAGGACGCCGCCGGCCCCGTTCCAACCAAATCGGTTGGAACGGGGCGAGAAACCCACCCCTGAGCAATACATACTAGTAATGCACTAGTATAAAAATAGTGGATTAATGTTCCACTCGTATGACGAGTTGTCAAACTTTGAGAGGGATCTTGAAGTTCTACCAGACTACCACTTAAGTATGAGCCAGCAGTGTGCTGCAGCTGCCAAAAAAGTCAATGCAGTCTTAGGCTGCATCAGCAGAGTGATAGCCTCAAGGTCACATGAAGGTTAGTACCACTACATTAGTAAAACCATACCTAGAATACTGGGTCCAGTTTTTGGACACCACAATATAAAAAAGATGTTGTGACTCTAGATAGAGTAAGAGCATCAAAGGTGATTGGAGGCTAAAACAGGTAAAGAAGGGTAGCAGGAATCGGGTATGTCTCATCTAACAAAGAGAAGGACTAGGTGACATCATGGTAGTTTTCCAAAGCTAATACGATCCTGGGTTGTATAAACAGAAGCATAGAATCAAAATCACACAAAGTATTAGTGCCACTTTACAAAACCCTAATAAGACCACACCTGGAATACTGCAACTAATTTTGGACACCATACCACGAAAAAGATCTTGAGTCTTTGGAAAAAGTTCAGAGAAGAGGAACTAAGATGATCAAAGGCCTGGAGACTAAACCATATGAAGAACGGCTGCAGGTTTTGGGTCTGACTAGTCTAAAGAAAAAAAGAATTAGAGGTGACATGATAGCAGTGTTCCAGTATTTGAGGGGCTGCCACAAAGAAGATGGGGTCAAATTATTCTCCAAAGCACCAGAGGGTAGAACAAGAAACAATTGATGGAAACTAGGTAATCAAGGAGTGAAGCAACCTGGAATTAAGGAGAAACTTCCCAATAGTGAGGACAATTAACCAGTGCAACAACCTGCCTCCAGAAATCATGGGCACTTCAACACTGGAGGTTTTTAAGAAGGGACTGGACAGTCACTTGTCTTAGATGGTATAGGATCTTCTGCTTGAGCAGGGGGCTGGACTAGAACAGTGGTCTCCAACCTTGGCAACTTTAAGACCTGTGAACTTCAACTCCCAGAGTTCCTCAGCCAGCTGGCTGAGGAACTCTGGGAGTTGAAGTCCACAAGTCTTAAAGTTGCCAAGGTTGGAGACCACTGGACTAGAAGACCTTCAAGGTTCTATTCTATTCTATTCTATTCCATTCCATTCCATCTCATCTGAGGGGCTGTCTAGAGAAGAGGGAATTGACCTATTCTCCAAAGTACCTGAGGGCAACTAACGGATGGAAGCTTATCAAAGAGAGATCCAACCTGGAATTAAGGAGAAATTTCCTGTCAGAACAATTTAATTAGTGGGACAGGTTGCCTCCCGGAGTTGCGGGCAGAGATTGAACAGCTATTTGTCTCTCATTGTACAGGATCTTCTGCTTAAGCAGGAAGTGGATTAGAAGACCTCCAAGGTCCATTCCAACTCTGATATTCTGTTACTCTGTAAACTTTAAAAATGGGTTTTTTTAATCTTTCCAGAATTTTGTCCCATGGTACGAAATGAGATTTATTGCCATTTGTAAAAGCTCATCCTGTTTATCCTGCCAGCCAGCCAGCCAACCGCCCTATTTTAGTCTCTAGCTTCTGGATGTAATTTATACATTTATTTAATATCCTGCCTTTATTATTTTTATAAACAACTCAAGGTGATGAACATATGTATTACTCCTTCCTCCTATTTTCCCCACAGCAACAACTCTGTGTGGTGAGTTAGGCTGAGAGAAAGTGACCAGGCCAAAAGAAAACCAGCTGGTTTGTATGGCTAAGGCAGAACTAGAATTCATTCATTGTTTTCTTGTTCCTAATCCAGTGCCTTAAGCACTAGACAAAACACACACACACACACACACACACACACACACATACACACTGTGTGTCTCTCTCTGTATCCCTCTCATAATTGCTAGATATACAGAAAGAACTTAAAGCAAAGGACATGTAGATAATCAAGGAAAGTGTTCTCTGTTAAACAGAAATGACATTTGACAAATGTAATTCCCCCCACCAAAAAAAAACAATAGGGACTAGATTCCCCTTCACCCTTTTCTTAACTTCTCTTTTTTAAAAAAAACCTTATTTCCAATAGGCAGAGTTAAATAAAGAAAAATAAGTAGCTGTTAGATATTACCTTTCTTTCCTTTGATGGCTGGCAAGGGATGGTCTCTCTTACTTGGATCTATACTCATATATCCATCTTCATCCATCCTTTAGAACTTTTTGATTGGGGGGGGGGCAGTGGCAAGTTTTGTACTCTTCTCAAGAGGAAGTGACAGTTCGTTGAAGTTCTTCAAACAGCCAGTCTGACACAATTGTGTAACTGGTTTCACAAAGCCAGCCTCCAAGTTAGTAAATAGTTTTTTGCCCAAGTGGGATAGGAGACCAGCTTATTCCATAGTTACCATCATCAGTAGTGGATCGGTGGTTGAAGTTTCCCATAGGATAGTAGTTAGCCGAGAGGTGTTTTTAGCTGGATTCAGACATGGAGGTAGCCATTTCTGCTCTTTACTTCCCAATCTGTTTCTGTAGGCTTAGTTACGTTACAGGTGTTTACTGCAACTTTTGAGGAAGACGTCAGGTGTCTGGATTGGGAAAGTAGTCGGAAGGAGTTGTGGATGGCACACCTCCTATGCAACAGAGTGACTCATCCCAGGATATGGTGAAGAGCCCTTATTGACTCACAACTAGATTGTTGAAGAAGGTGCGTGGAAATAAAAAGTCCTTTGTAGGCAACTAGGCTCTTCTTCCATTAGAAATGTGTGTCGATCTTTCACTGGGAACTCAATGGTTGGGTTTCACTCATTTTGTTTCTATTTCCCCAAGTCCAAGTTGCATACCAAGCTTGAAGGCCAGGTTTTAAAGTAAGGGTGAAGAACAGAATGATTGATTTTAGAATGAAGGTGTTTATTCTGGTTCCACATACTTACCAATGTCCCACCCATATCGTTAGACCACTCATGCTCTTGATGTAGAAGACAGAAGGGAGGGAGGGAGGAGGAGGAAGAGGAAGAAAAGGGAAAGGAAGAAGAGGGAAAGAAGGAGGAGGAGGGGAAGGAGGAGGGAAAGGGGAAGAAGAAGAAGAGGAGGAGGAGGAGGAGGAGGAGGAGGAGGAGGAGGAGGAAGGGGAAGGGGAGGAGGAGGAGGAGGAGGAGGAGGAGGAGGAAGAGGAGAAAAAGACAACCAGCAATGATATACCATGTTTCCCCAAAAATAAGACCTCCCGTGATAATAAGCCCAATAGGGCTTTTGAGCACATGCGCTAAAATAAGCCCTTCTGGAAAATTTTGCCTCACAGTATCTGCCATGAAGTAACTACGCTTGCCACCTCCTGCACTTCAAAAATAATAAGACCTCCCCAAAAATAAGGCCAAGTGCTTATTTCAAGGGGTCAAAAGAAAATAAGACCCTGTCTTATTTTTGGGGAAACAGCTGTGTTACTCGTCCAAAGAAAGTGAAGATTTCTTCAAACTGCGCACACGTGTGCAGCACACGTCAGGCACGGGTGTGTGGGAAGTGTACACACACACGCAAATCGCACGATAACCTAGCCAGTTGTATAACCAAGAGGTTCCTACCACTGGGTGTGGGGGGATATGCATTCCGCCCACACCGCATTTGGGCTGGCGGGGTGCTGCAGGAGAGGTCCGTCCCATCTTCCCCCACTCCCCAACCTCCCTCACCAGGTGACGGAGGAGAACTACAATGCTGATCTGGCCTTCAAAGAAATCCAGTTTGACATCCCTGGTCTAGTGGTGTGTTGCCAATTTTTTAAATTATCGGTTTAGGTTCCCATGCGTGATGCGTCCCGGTGGGTGGGTGGAGCCTCCTGCTGCTGCTACTACTACTGGTTTGTCTGATCTGGGCCGAACTGGGAGCACCTCTGCCCTGGTCTATATACCAAGGAACCAAGGGCTTTTGCTGAGTATGGTGTAAATACACCCCACACAAGCAATAAGTGATTAAGGTGTAGAATTGTGTCAGGAAATTCCATATAGGATGACAATAATTATCTAACACACTCTGTCAAGTTAATTAGGAAAGCAAAAGAAAGTCCTTTGTGTTCCAGTGAGTCTACAGCAATTTCCAGACTTACCTGATTTGGGGTTTCCCTGAGAAGGCAGGAAAAAATGATTTTTGTCTCCAGATTCCAAATTATTAGAGGAGATCTCAGTTTCATCTACTCTTTGCCTACCGAAATGTAGTTTATTTGGGGCTTATAGATCTCATCAATTGGCATTATTCATAATGGGTGAATTCCAGATGGTGATGAGGTTCCTTCCAATTCACAGCCAACAACTTGATGAGTCATGCTGACAGAATTTTATAATCTAATTTATTGCTCAAAACACATGGCTGGTTTTTCACAACTTGCTAAAAGCGAGGCATGATTTTACCCCTTTGATATTTTGATTGTTAGATAATTGACCAGCGGGCTCAATTATTTCTTCTCTTTTGGCCAAGGAGTAATATTAAAAAGCACTGAAAGAGGAATTTAGCAGATGCATTGCTGAGCACCTAAATTCAGAGATTAGTGGAAGAAAGAACATGCAGGAGCTGGCCCTCAGAAAGTGATGAGGACATTGTGTGAAGACTTCAAAGGCATTTAAGATCCTTCCATAGCGATCTGGAAGTACATTGGCGTGGTCCTCTCTTAAAACATCCCCTTTCTTTTAAAAATATCCTACTGGTCCTAGAATTAGCCTGAGCAGGGGGTTGGACTAGAAGACCTCCAAGGTTCCTTCCAACTATTTTATTCTATTCTATTTCATTCCTTTCCTTTCCTTTCCATTCTATCCTTTGCTGGTCTTTCTCAGAAATATCCATTTCCCCCTGTGTTTTAATCTTTGTGGATCTGTTGTTTTTTGTTATTTGAATATCTGAAAAAATGTGGGATTTCATCCCTTAAATATTTGACTTGGTTAGCTAGCTAGGGTTGGCATTGGGAGATATGAGGAAGGTGAGGTAGAAGGAGACTCTAGAAAGAGTGCAGAGAAGAGCAACAAAGATGATTAGGGGATTGGAGGCTAAAACGTATGAAGAACAGTTGCAGGAACTGGGTATGCCTAGTTTAATGAAAAGAAGGCCTAGAGGAGACATGATAGCAGTGTTCCAATATCTCAGGGGTTGCCACAAAGAAGAGGGAGTCAAACTATTCTCCAAGGCACCTGAGGGTAGGACAAGAAGCAATGGGTGGAAACTAATCAAGGAGAGAAGCAACCTAGAACTAAGGAGAACAATTAATCAGTGGAACAACTTGCCTCCAGAACTTCTAAATGTTCCAACACTGGAAATTTTTAAGAAGAGTGGATGACCATTTGTCTGAAGTGGTGTAGGGTATCCTGCCTAAGCAAGCAGTTGGACTAGAAGACCTCCAAGGGCCCTTCCAACTCTGTTATTATTGTATTCTATTTGCTCATTCACTGGTGACCTCTTTTGTCCCCCTTTTCCCCTTATTCTCCAAAGCACCAGAAGGCAGAAGAAGAAATAATGGTTGGGAACAATCAAAGAGAGAAGCAACCTGGAATTAAGAAGAAACTTCCAAACAGGGAGGACAATTAACCAGTGGAACAGCTTGCCACCAGAAATTGTGGGCACTCCATCACTGTAGGTTTTAAAGAAGAGACTGGACAGCCACTTGTCTGAGATGGTATAGGTTCTCCTGCTTGAGCAGGGGGCTGGACTAGAAGACCTCTGAGATCCCTTCCTATTCTATTCTATTCTTTCTATTCTATTCTATTCTATTCTATTCTACTCTATTCTACTCTACTCTACTCTATACTCTACTCTACTCTACTCTACTCTACTCTATTTAGAAGATAATTCAGCTATTCAGGGGAAAGGAAGGTCAAAGGAAATCAAATACACCCATGACAGTGGTGGCATGGAAAAACACAAGGAATGAAGGAGACCTGAAGGCAGATAGTCTGCATTTCTTCAGTATGACGACCCCTTTGCTTCACCATCTCATGGATGGAGGAGAAGCTGTCCATTCCACTTATAGATCAAGAACCAAGCGTGAACCTTCTCTCCAGCAAAATTTGCTTTAGGAAAAGTGAAGAGTTCAGCATTCGTGTCACCATCAAAGAATGCGATGAGGCCTTGTGAATAGTCCAGAGAAACTCGGATCCTTCTCGGCGAACGACTCAGTGTCAAATTTGTCCTGGGATGAGTGATGGCTTGGTGCTTCCCGCTAATTCGCTGCACTCCCCAGTAACCCCCTCGAGGATCGAAGAGAATCTGCCCATTTCTGTTTGCAGATTCCCTAACAATTCCCACCCCCCACCATTCCCCTTCCTCCACCACCTCAACCTCCCAGCAAAGCTTCCCAGAATTAAAGCTCTCTTGGCTTAGAACGCTGGCCAAAAGTTCATATCTCAGTGGACTGGCGTTCACTTGCTGTTTCATTTCTTTCCATCTCACACTTTTCAAATCTTGAGATACGTAGAGCCAGGGGTGAGCTGTGCTTGGATCCAGAGTCAGGTTTGCTGTGTGGAAGAAAGAAAACAGTTTTGGGGAGAAGGAATTACCATCTTTTGTGTGCCATCTACTTTTTCTTATAAGCTGGTTGGGGAAAATAGCAATTGTTCAACTACCGTATTTTTCGGAGTAAATGACAATAAAAGGGTGACGAAATGTTGGTGAGTCTTATACACCAAATACAGCTGTTTTTGGCCTTTCCTGAAGCCCCGCCCCCCTTATCACATTTTTGTGAAAAACGGGCAAAAAAGGAGGATGGTTTTCACTTCCCCCACTCCCCAGAAGCACTCTGCAGGCTTCAGCAGGGCTGAAAAAGGGGGGCATTTTTGCCTTCCCCAAGCCCTGATGAAGCCTGCAGAATGCTCCTGGGGGCCAGTGAGGACAAAACCTTTTTTTCCTGACTTACCTCTTTGAAATCTTGGTGCATCTTATATACCAGTGTGTCTTATAGTCCGAAAATACGGTATATACAGTAAGCCTTCTATTTTACAGACACCCTATCAGTGGACTCCAGATGCAATAGGAAAAAAAAACTAGACTTCATGATACTTGGAACGCTGACAGGTAGCTGATATTGTTTCACTGGAAGGCACACATTTCTTTTATTCATCAAGTGCATCACTTTACTTTTCCAATTCTTAACTTTTGGGGATGGGCTTGAAATAGATCTTCCCAGGGGTTCACTTCTGGGGGTTCACAGGGGTTCGGGAAAACCTCTAGCTAAGATTCAGTGTAGTTCGGAGAACCCCCCCAAGTCCCACTCTTGACTGGCCCCGCCCATCCTACCCCTCCCAGGAGTCCCTAGGCCACCCATTTTGGATGCGGGTAAGTGCAGGGTGTGTATGAAGGCTCAGGGAGGGTGAAAAATGGGCCTACCGGAAGTTCGGAAGGCCCTCCAGAGCTGAGGAAGCCATTTTTGCCCTCCCAGAGGCTCGAGGAAAGCAAAAAGCACACGTACCCCGCTCTGGTGCAGGAGGCCAACTAGGCCACATCCACCATGGCTATACCCACCCAACTGGGCAGAGAACACCTTGCTAAAATTTTTGACCCCTGGATCTTCCTCAAACTGGCCTTATCTGGAAACCTCTGATGGACATATTTCCTCTTGATACCTGAAGAAAGCATTTTACTTTATGCTGGATTGTGCCCAAAGGGAGAAAAACACCAGCAACTTAATTTCTTACCTCAGACAGAAAGACTAGAGTGGAAAAAAAAAATTTTTTTTTGCTTTGTCACATATCTACCATAGATGGTAAAATTCCCTTCTTTGTTTTTACACTTCCAACATATGTCATGTGGGAAGTGTAAAAACAAAGAAGGGACTTTTTATTAGGGCTCTGTGTGAGCTTTGACACCGCATCTTGGATGTCTTTGAACCCACAAAGAGGACAGCTTTAAGACTTGCGTGCTTCAAATGCCAAAGTTTCTGAGCCAACATGCCTGGAGGAATTCTGGAAGTTGAAGTCCACAAGTCTTAAAGCTGTCAAGTTTGAACACCCCTGGGTTTTTTTTTCTAAAGGGTTAGGGGTGCAAGGGCCTTGTAGCTTGACAGCTTTAAGACTTGCGTGCTTCAAATGCCAGAGTTTCTGAGCCAACATTTTAGTTGCTAAGCAAGAGCGTTGTTAAGTGAATTTCACCACATTTTACAAGTTGGCCAGGCCCACCCAGTCACATGGCTGCCAAGCCACTCCCACCTGATCACATGGCCAGCAAGCCACTCCCACAAAGCAGACCACCCCTACAGAAGAGGTTCTAAAAAAAATTGAAACCCACCACTGTCCTTAGGTCCCGTTGCAACTGAATGGCCAACTTCTTAAGCAATGCACACAGCCAGAGGAAAGCATAATAACTGCCAAAGGGACTGGTATCCCTTTTGGAGTCATTATCGTCCTTCCCCCCAAAAGGTCTTCAGCATTGAGCAACATCAGATGACCTTTGCTTTATTTTGCACCCCGACGCCCCTTTTGCTGGGAAGGCACAATGACCACAGTGCAGCTTCAAAGGACACTGGCTCACCCTGTCACTGGAGCAAAATCTTATTTCTGAAAACACTTCACCAGTGTGTGAGCTTTGACACCGCATCTTGGATGTCTTCGAACCCACAAAGAGGAATAACTATGTTGCTCAATGCTAGAGCAGTTGGAGTTTACCTGTTATGCTGTTTGTAGCAGGTTGACAAGGAATACAGTTTAGCATGCAACTCCCGATATGGTAAGGTGCAGGTTCTGAAACAGCACGAACCTGCAAATCTTAAAAAAAAAATTAAAAAAAATTGAGTTCAATGCCATCCAACACCACCATTTGTTTTTTATTGGTTCACAAGTGGTTCAGGGGAGTAGAAAACCCATTAGACTTTTGGTATTCGGAGTTATTTTAAGAAACAAAGTCCCTATGAATAAGAGTAAAATATCAAGAAGTTTCTTTGTCTCTGATTCAGTCATTTTAAAGCATTTCCTCACCAATGAGCCCAATTCGCAAATTCAAGTTTTTAATTGCCCGGTCACTCATGCCGTGGTCATCTTCTGTTCAGACTATTGCAATGTGCTCTACATGGGGCTACCCTTGGAAAGTACCCAGATACTTTTGTATAGTGCAGAATGGTACAGAATGGTACAGAATGCAGCCGGGCAGGCAAACTTGGGCACCCAAAGAGCAGGGATTATGACACCTTTCCAGCAGAAGCTGCATTGGGTGCCAGTTTTCTTCCTGGTCCAATTCAAGGTATTGGTTATGACCTTTTAAAGAGGGGTCAAATTCAGCAGATTCTGACAGATTCTGGAGAACCGGTAGCGGAAATTTTGAGTAGTTCGGAGAACCGGCAAATACCACCTCTGGCTGGCCCCAGAATGGGGAGGGAATGGAGATTTTGCAGTATCCTTCCCCTGCCATGCCCACCAAACCACACCCACAGAACCGGTAGTAAAAATATTTAAATTGCACCACTGCTTTAAAGCCCTATATGGCAGGGGACTAGGCTACCTACAGTATCATCTTCATCCTATTACATCAGCCATTCCCACTTGATCAAAGCAGGGAAGACATGTTGTGGGTCCCATTGAACAATTCTGACTGGTGCTGTTCTCCCCACCCTTTGGAACATCCTGAAGAGCCATGGTGGTGCAGTGGTTAGAGTGCAGTACTGCAGGCTGCTTCTGCTGCCTGACGGCTGCCTGCAATTTGGCAGTTCGAATCTCACCAGGCTCAAGGTTGACTCAGCCTTCCATCCTTCCGAGGTGGGTAAAATGAGGACCCAGATTGTTGGGGGAAACATGCTGACTCTGTAAACTGCTTAGAGAGGGCTGTAAAGCAGTGTGAAGCGGTATATAAGTCTAAGTGCTATTGCTATTCTACCCACCCATGGAGGTGAGGTTGGCCCCTGCTGTCCTGGCCTTTCGGAAAGATGTAAAACATGGCTCTGTGGTCTTGCTTAGAGTACACAATGGAGCACACAGCCATGGGGCTGGTTCAGAGGTGGGTTCCTAACAGTTTGGACCAGTTCAGCCAAACCAGTAGTGGTTTTGCAGCCTGGGTCGCTGGAATCGGCAGCGACCCAGGCCTGCCACGCCCCTGAACCAGTTCTCCAATGTGGCCGCCATCTTGTTTTTTTGTTCTGCGCATGTGCAGAACAATTTTCAGTGCAGAAATTTATTTGTTTTTTTTTTTCATTTTCTAAGGTTTTGCATATGTGCAAACCATTTTATTTGCAAATGCGAAAATGCACCTGGTTTGTGCGCGAATTGGCAGTAATGCCAGCAGCAACCCACCTCTGGGCTGGTTAGTATCCTGAAAACTCTCCCCTCCCCTTTTGATTAACTTTTGACGTTGAATTTTACTTATCCTTGTCTCTTTTAAACATTTTATATACAGTTTTTATATTTTAATATTTTATTTGTGTGCTGCCCAGAGTCCCTCTGAGGGAGATGGGTGGTTTCTGAATTTAATAATTAAAGAAATAAATAAAATATTTTGGGTGTGAATATGGTTCTGTGTATCTCTATAACAATGCATTGCAGCATGAAAAAAAGCATGACAAGCTAGGAGAAGACTGCAGAACTTGTCTTACCTCCACGCACGAAAAGAATCAAAAGCACAGCCAGAGCTAAATTTCCCACCATCGAAATGCCAAGTGAAATCTTGCAGCAGAAATTAAAGGAGCAACCTGTGGATATTAATCATAGAGTTTAATCTTCCATCCCTCCACCAGCTTCCATAACTGTGTTGTGGGGTATTAAAATATTGGGATTAGGCCCAGGTTTACATTCAGCCATGGAAACTCACAATTTGAGGATCAGGCTCACTCTTTCAGCCCAAACCTTCCTCACAGGGACATTAGATGGGGAAGTAAAGCAGATGCCACAGGTGTCCACAGGATCTCATTTTTGAAATTATGAAAGTGGCATTGTTTGTTGCACTACAAATTCTGTCCCTCTTGTTATATTGTGTGATATGAAGACAGAGTTACAGAAGGGGGCCCATCAGGGGTGAAATTCAGCAGGTTCTGGAGAACTGGTAGTGGAAGTTTTGAGTAGTTTGGAGAATCGGAAAATACTACCTGTGTCTGGCCCCAGAGTGGGGTGGGAATGGAGATTTTGCAGTATCCTGCCCCTGCCCCACCCACTAAGCCACACCCACAGAACAGGTAGTAAAAAAAATTGAATTTCACCACTGGGGTCCATCATTCTTCTACCCTTTCAATCACAATGGAGCTGGAAGGGAAGCTAGTCCAGCCCCCTGCTCAAGGAGGAGACCCTATAAAATTTGAGTCAAGTGGACGGTGAATGGCCCCTCCCATAGGAAATAAAAGAGGATCAAAAGGAGAGTGGGCTTTTGCAGGAATCAATACATTCGTTTGATCGTTAGATTCGTTTCAGGAGTGTGAAGATCTATCCATGGATCTCAGAGACTCTGTGCCAAGTCTTTCCTTGCATACCACTGTGTTTGGAAAATATTTACATGGCAGCTTTCCAAGATAGATAAGATCTGTGGTCATAAATTCACCTTTGAAAGACTGTTTACCAGGCCTTTGAGGAACGTGCATGAGAGGAATTCACTTTCGTTTAATAAAAGGGGTTTTGTCAGGACCGGGAATCTGCTTTGTGTTTTTCGGGGAAGCCTAGGTCAGAAAACAGCTAATCCCACTTCAGCCACAAGTGGGAGCCATGAAAGAAGGGTTGCTTCCTTATGTGTAGCTGACTTGACTATATGTTTTTGTAGAGAAAAGGAATTGTAGGCAGGTGCAACTTAGCAAAGAACATTATGGGGATGAAGTGCTATGCTTTGAATCTTTTCGGTGAGAGATCTTTTCTAGAGGCAGAGCCCTGCACTTGTTCTTGAGCAGCCTAGAAAGTCTTCTAGCATAAAATCTAAAGGTCTTCTTCTCTTCCAGGAAGGAGACATGTGGATGGTCTTCCCCTAATAGGTTAGCATAGGATAGGATAGGATAGGATAGGATAGGATAGGATAAGATAGGACAGGACAAACAGGACAGAATAGAAGAGTTGGAAGGGACCTTGGAGGTCTTCTAGTCCAACCCCCTGCCTAGGCAGGCAACCTTACACCACTTCAGACAAATGTTTGTCCAATCTCTTCTTAAAAACTTCCAGTGTTGGAGAATTCCCAACTTCTGGAGGCAAGTTCTTCCACTGATTAATTATTCTAATTGTCAGGAAATTTCTCCTTAGTTCTAAGTTGCTTCTTATTCTGTCCTCATGTGCTTTGGAGAATAGCTTGACTCCCTCTTCTTTGTGGCCGCCCCTGAGATATTGGAACACTGCTATCATGTTTCCCCTAGTCCTTCTTTTCATTAAACTAGACATACCCAGTTCCTGCAACCGTTCCTCCTATGTTTTAGTCTCCAGTCCCCTAATCATCTTTGTTGCTCTTCTCTTCACTCTTTCTAGAGTCTCCACATCTTTTCTACATCGTGGTCACCAAAACTGAATGCAGTATTCCAAGGCATTATAAAGTGGTATTAACACTTCACATGATCTTGATTCTGTCACTCTGTTTATGCAGCTTAGAACTGTGTTGGCTTTTTTGGCAGCTGCTGCACACGGCTGTTAAGGAAAGACCACATAGTTAAGGAAGATGGTTAGTAGATTCCCCTGGCTTTGTTTCTCCTTTCCTTGTCACAAGACTGACAAAATTGTATAGAATGTGAAGGATGTGTCTTTTTGTTACATTTTTTATAGTTTTATTATGTATGATGTAACCTGAAGGCGGCATTTAATTTCATTGTACGAGGTGCAATGACAATAAAGTAAACTTAACTTAAGAACACACGCTTATCTTTAGAAGCTTCAGATCATATGGGCATTGCCATGTATTCCATCTTCTTTGCTTTTACAATGTTTCATCTCCCTAATATGACCTGATCATAAGATGGTGGAGAAGAGGGAAACAGTATGAAATGTAGCTCATAAAAATCTGACAAGGAAGGAGTAATTTTTTTTAAAGTGCACTTTGTAAAAAAAAAAAAAAAAGGTTATATGAAAAGCCGGAATAGAGACACCAAAAAGTTGTTAGAACATAGGAAGTTGAAATACAGGAAGTTCAATCAATAAAAAACTTCAGTTTTTATGACAATTTTATTTAAAGTTTACAAAAACTTAAAATAACACAGGTAAAGAATAGAAGAAGCAAGGAGAGAAAGAAAAAGTACAGAAAGAATGAATGACAAAGAAATAGAAGAAACTTCTGATTTCCTTTGCAGTAAATGTAAGTACAATTGTAAAATTATTTTTACCTATAATTGCAAAAAAAAGTCTCTCATGTTTTCTACTATCCAGGTTTTTTTTTCTCATAATCAAAACCATAAATCATAAGAACATATTTTTCCAATTCATTCAGAAAGTCTAAAAGGAGTGTCCAATCAGCTTACAGATGTAGATAATATTAATATTTGTATTTATTAGTTTGTCAAACATGTTCAAGATAGGAGGTATAAATATAAACATGGATATAAATGAAAGAAATGAATACAAATAAATGGGAACAGTAGGACAGGGACATTAGGCATTTATGCATGCCCCATAATAACAACAACAACAACAACAACAACAGGAAGCCTAAATGAGGGAAAAAAGAATACCGATAGCGGAAAGCTGTAAAAGGGTAATTGTGATTACACAATTGTGATTTTAATGTTTAAAAATGCTGAATAAAAATGATATTTAAAAAAGGATAAAAGTCCTAGGGACTGGATTTACTTTCACCATCTTCTTAAATTGCTTTAAAAAAATTTACTACCCACATGCAGAGGGCAGTAAAAGGAGCTTTAAGTCGTTACCTTTGCTCTGTTTAGAAGCTGGCAAGTCTCTTTTTTGGGCATCCATATATACTTGTCCATCTACATCCATCCTCCAGAGCTTGTTGTTAACGGCAGTTGCAAGTTTCACAGTCTTCAAAAGAGAAACCACTAACTCCTTGAGCTTCTGAAACAGCCGGTCTGAAGCAATTACATCATTGCCTTCAGAAACCCAGCCCTATAAATGATGTTTCGTTCAAAGAGTGTGGGGGAGTGGGAGGGTTATTCCTTAATGGTAATCGTCAGTACACAACAGTGGTGGGTTCCTACCTATTCAGCCAAACCAGTAGTGGTTTGGTGGCCTGGGTTGCTGGAACCAGCAGAGACTCAGGCCTGTCACGCCCCCAAACTGGTTCCCTGCCAGCGGTGCTATCTTGTTTTTCAGTTCTGTATGTACACAGAACAAGTTTAATTGTACTGTGCATGCGTGCGCAGTGTGCATCAAGCATGCACATGAGCGAACTGGCAGTAGTACCTGCCGGAACCCATCCCTGATACATAACTGATGCTTTGTGGACAAAGATGATGATGAAGATTGATCAGGGGACAACTAGTGAGTTGTGGGCAGATATTTGAGACTCAGAACCTCAATTTCTAAGGACAATCACTCCATTTCCATTTGACTGATCAGCCATGGTGGCGCAGTGGTTAGAGTGCAGTAGAGTGCAGGCTACTTCTGCTGCCTGATGGCTGCCTGCAATTCAGCAGTTCGAATCTCACCAGGTTCAGGTTAACTCAGGCTTCCATCCTTCCGAGGTGGGTAAAATGAGGACCCAGATTGTTGGGGGCAATAGGCTGACTCTGCAAACCGCTTAGAGAGGGCTGTAAAGCACTGTAAAGTGGTATATAAGTCTAAGCGCTAGTGCTAGTGCTAGAAAGAGGAGGTATTGTAGGCAGATGCAGCTTCTCAAAGAAGCACTGTGAAGCCGTATATAAGTCTAAGTTCTATTGCTATGGTTATTCCTTTTCTTCACCATGTTTTAAGAAAGTTCAGCTCCATGGCTTCATGACATCTGGACATCTGGATTGGGAAAAACGGGATAGCTGTTCCATCTCCTAATTAACCTCTTATAATAGAGTAGTGATGGAAGACTCATTCCTCCTTACGGTCAGGACTCCATTGTCAGTGAGGGTTCTGTGGCAACATGAGTTCTCCTGCATACAGATAGTCCTCAACTTACAACAGTTCATTTACTGACCATTCAAAGCTCCAACTGGGGGAGAATGCATATGATTTATGACCATTTTTCACACTTACGACCAGCGGTGGGCTGCAACAAGTTTAACAACCGGTTCGGTGATCATATCTGTGCGTGCGCCTAATGTGCTTGCACACAGCATTCAAAACACAGCAGTTTGAAGCTCAGCTGCTCACCGGCTAAGGCAGCCCTGGTAAGTAGAGCAGAGGAGACACGGATGTCAGCTGTGTTGCACGAATCAGCTGAGCCAGGAAATATAGGGCAGGATAGGATGGGGGCAGGTGGGCAGGGGCAGCTGATCATTGGAACTACCGGTTCACCCGAACCAGTCTGAACTGGCAGCAGCCCACCACTGCTTACGACCATTACAGCATCCCTGTGGTCATGCGATCAAAATTAGACCCTTGGCAACTGATTCATACTTATGATGATTTGGGGGTGTCCCCAGGGTCATGTGATCACTTTTTGTGACCTTCTGGCAAAGAAAGTCACTGTGGAAGCCAGATTCACTTGACAACCGTGTTATTAGCTGAAAAACTGCAGCGATTCATTTCACAATTGTGGCAAGAAAGGTCATAAAATTGCTGGTTAGCAACAGAAACTTTTGGCTTAATTGTGGACCTGAGTCAAAGATTACCTATATTGTAATTTTGGAGGCCCTTGTGAAATTCCCTCAAATGACAATGGCTGTAGGCCAGGGGTGTCAAACTCAATTTCATTGAAAGCCACACCAGGGTTGTGTTTGACCCCAGGGGGCCAGGTGAGTGTGGCCAGGGTGGGCATGGCCAGCTCAATGTCACTCATGTTGGGGGCACCTGTGGTGGCCTGAGCGCTCTGCCAGCAAAATGGAGCTGGGGGGGGGGGCTCTGTGCAGTCCTCCCAGCGGCATTTTCTCTGGCATAAGGCTGCAGGAGGCAGTCACAGCCAAAAATGGTGTTCAGGAGGGCTGCGTGTGGCCCTCCAGAGCTCTGTCTTTGCTGGCAGAGGCCACCATACGCCGGTCCTTCGCTGTTTCCAGGCCAGGCCTGTGGGCCAAATCTAAGCACTCCATAGGCCGGATCTGGCCTGCAAGCCTTGAGTTTGACACCCCTGCTGTAGATAATTAGGCTCCCTCACTCATGAGACATAAAGTATATTAATGTCAACATGTAATTGGGAATTAAATGTAATGTTCATTCTGGTTCCATCCATTCTTTTTGTATTCCTCCAAAACCAAGGATTCCCCCCCCCCCCCGGTTTATGCATCTCCTACTGTATTGCCATGACACCTCTCCTCCGCGAGCTGCACTGGTTAGCAATCGGTCTCCGGATACGCTTCAAAGTGCTAGTCGTAACTTATAAAGCCCTTCATGGTATTGGACCTGGGTACTTGAGAGACCGCCTTCTGCCAATTACCTCCCACAGACCCGTTAGATCACACAGGGTCGGCCTTCTCCGGGTTCCGTCTACCAGCCAATGCCATCTGGCTACTACCCGGGGGAGGGCCTTCTCTGTTGCAGCTCCGGCCCTTTGGAATGAACTCCCCGTGGAGATTCGGACCCTCACCCCTCTCCAGGCCTTCCGGAAAGCCGTCAAACCTGGCTGTGCCGGCAGGCCTGGGGTTGATGAGTTCCCCTCCCCTCTCAACTTGTATGGCCGTATGACTCTTGTGTATTTTAATTATATGTATTGTGTTTGTATCCCCTTTTCCCTTTTGAGTTGTTCACCGCCCTGAGTCCCTCCCGGAGAAGGGCGGCATACAAATAAATTAAATCTAAATCTGAATCTGAATGTGGGCAGAATCTCTCCTAGGGAACAATGAGATAAGAGAGGGCTTAACCCACAGCTGCATAATGGGCAGAGAAAGAAAGGAATCTCCCTGGCTCCTCAGGCTCTAAAAGAGATGTCGGGAGATTTGTCTTATCAAACTTGAAAAATTGTTGTCAGCCCTCCCATGCAGGAAACATGACCAGATAATCTAATCTACTGTATTATAAAGCCTCGCAAAAAGTGTATTGCAAGTCTGAAAGTATAAATCTCCCACGGTTGCTTTTAACAGCCTGATCAACTAGGGCAGGTCCTCCCTAAATTTCTTTCTCCGCTCTTTATGCAGCTGTGGGCTGTGCCATCTCTCATCTGATTGTTCCTTGGGCACCATCTCTTGTCTTCCTCTCCCAAGGTTGTTCCAACATATCATTATACCTACATGTCCTTCCAAGGCCATCTTTAGACTGCATACCACTGTTGAAGATTCAGCTATAATGTAATTGTGAAAAACATCACAAATTGAGTTGTTTTATTTTGGTTCCCGACATATACCTAGCTCCCACCCCATCTTAGAAATGTAGTCAAGCTCTTGATCCAATCCAACTAGCTTAGACTTCTGCCATTAAAGATACTCATATAGTTCAACACTTAGTTTCCACACATTCTTCTCACAAGCAGAGATGTAAAGCAAAGGTGATATTCAGCAGGTTCTGGAGAACCGGTAGTAGAAATTATGAGTAGTTTGGAGAACCAATAAATACCACCTCTTACTGGTCCCATCCCCATCTATTCTCTGCCTCCCTAGTCCCAGCTGATCAGGAGGAAATGGAGATTTTGCAGTAACCTTCCCCTGGAGTGGGTAGGGAATGGAGATTTTACAGTATCCTTCCACTGCCATGCCCAACAAGCCTTACCCAACAAGCCATGCCCACAGAACCAATAGTAAAACGTTTTTTTAATCCCAACACTGATTTAAGGTGATGGAGCTTCCATATAGTTCCCAGGAACTGCTAGTTCTGTTGTGTAAGAAGGTGCTATTTATTCATTCATCCTAAGAATTCGTTGGGAAGGTTGTTGAGAAGGTGGTGGCCTTCCAGCTTCAGCGTACCTTGGAGGAAGCTAGTTACCTTGACCCCTTCCAGTCCGTCTTCAGGCCCGGTTACAGCACAGAAACCGCTTTGGTCGCATTGACCGATGATCTCTGGAGAGCCAGAGATGGAGGCCATGCGTCCATCCTGGTTCTCCTTGACCTCTCAGCGGCTTTCGATACCATCGACCATGGTATCCTTCTGCGACGACTGCGGGAGGTGGGAGTGGGAGGCACTGTTTTGCAGTGGTTCTCCTCCTACCTCTCGGACAGGTCGCAGTCGGTGTTGGTGGGGGGTCAGAGATCGTCCCCGAGGCCCCTTACCTATGGGGTGCCGCAGGGCTCGGTCTTATCCCCCCTACTATTTAACATATACATGAAACCGCTGGGCGAGATCATTCGGAGGCACGGGATAAAATACCATCAATACGCGGACGACACACAGTTGTATCTGTCCGCCCCGTGCCAACTCAATGAAGCGGTGGACGTGATGAACCGGGGTCTTGAGGCCGTTAAGAACTGGATGAGGGCTAACAAACTGGTACTCAACCCAGACAAGACCGAGTGGCTGTTGTGTTTCCCTCCCAATAATTTGGCCAGCGTTCCATCACTCAGGCTGGGGGGTCAAAATCTACACCCCTCAGATAGGGTCCGCAACTTGGGAGTCCTCCTGGACCCACAGCTGACTTTTGACCATCATTTGTCAGCTGTGACCAGGGGGGCATTTGCCCAGGTTCGCCTGGTACGCCAGTTGCGGCCCTACCTGAATCGGGAGGCCCTCACAACAGTCACTCGAGCCCTTGTGATCTCTAGGCTGGAATACTGCAATGTGCTCTACATGGGGCTGCCCTTGAAGAGCATCCGGCGACTTCAGCTAGTCCAGAATGCGGCCGCACGAGTGTTCGTGGGCGCACCACGGTTCGCCCACATAACACCGATTCTCCGTGAGCTGCGCTGGCTACCTGTTGGTCTCCGGGTGCGCTTCAAGGTGCTACTTACCATTCATAAAGCCCTCCATGGTAGTGGATCTGACTATTTGAGAGACCGCCTTCTGCCGATTACCTCCCTTCGTCCCATCAGATCGCATAGAGTAGGCCTCCTCCGAATTCCATCCGCCAGTCAGTGCCGACTGGCGACTACGCGGAGGAGAGCCTTCTCAGTAGCAGCTCCGACGCTTTGGAACATTCTCCCCGTGGAGATTCGTACCCTCACCACCGTCCAGACCTTCCGCACAGCCCTCAAGATCTGGCTATCCCGTCAGGCCTGGGGATAAGACCCTAATCTCGCCCCACCCGAATGCTGAACGAATGTTGTGTTTTATTGTTTTATTTTATTATATTCCACACTTTCTTTTTGTGTTTTGTCTTGCACTCCCTTCCTACAAATTGTAAGCCGCCCTGAGTCCCCTCAGGGAAAAGGGCGGCCTATAAATGTCAAATAAATGAAAAAAAATGAAATGAATGATTCTGGTTTAAAACCAACAAGACTGATAGGCATCCGCTGTTAATTGAGATGAATCCCGCACAAAGATTCTGAAAGAGATTTACTTTTTCAAATTCAGTATGGAAAATACTGCACTCTGAATGCCTAGGTTTCAATATCTGAACCAGCCAAAGCATTTCCTATAGTGTATTTGGGCAACCATCTCTCTCCCCCCCCCCCCCACAAGATTGCTGTTTAACATTGGATGATGGCAGTGGTGGGATTCAAATAATTTAACAACCGGTTCTCTGCCCTAATGATTTCTTCCAACAACCAGTTCACCAAACTGCTTAGAAAGTTACCAACCGGTTCTCCCGAAGTGGTGCGAACTGGCTGAATCCCACCACTGGATGATGGATTCAGAATGTTTAAAACTGGGAGTGGCCAGAAGCTTAATGAGATCCAATGGCTGCAAGGTACATGGCTTTGGGGATGGATTGGCAAGTGAACTCTCAAAGTCAAGATAATTATTTGTGTCCTAGTCCTGTCCAGCACACACATTCTCAAATATAGGAGACAGATTGAAACATGATTTATTCCTTCTAATTTTTAAGTTTAGAAGTATTATTTGAAATGCAATTTATTACTGCAACATAAGGGTTCTTTGATTTAGAATTTAAAAATCTGGTAGGTGAGACTGGGGAAAACAGAAGGATTTTAAAAAAGGTCAAAGCACCCCAGACTGGATCCTGTAATGTTATCCTAGGATCCTACATCACACAGGAAGATAGAGAGAAACAGAAAAAGTGGAAGAGAGATTAAGGCAGGTGGCCTGAAGTTCTTCCAACAGGATGATCGTCTTTGTCCCTTAGTGTCATGGGTGGAGAAGAAGTTGTCCGTTCCACTTATAGATCAAGAACCATGCATGAATCTTCTCTCCAGCAAAATTGGCTTTTGGAAAAGTGAAGATTTCAGCATTCGTATCGCCATCAAAAAATGCCACAAGTCCTTCTAAATAATCCAAAGAAACTCGGATCCTTCTTGGGGAGTGGCACAATGTCAAATTTGTCCTGGGCTGAGTGATTGATTGATGCTGCCCGTTAATTCGCTGCACTCCCCAGTAACCCCCTCGAGGATCGAGGAGAATCAGCCCATTTCTGTTTGCAGATTCCCTAACAATTCCCACTCCCCACCACTCCCCTTCATCCACCACCTCAACCTCCCAGCAAAGCTTCCCAGAATTAAAGCCCTCGTGGCTTAGGACGCTGGCCATAACGTCGTATCTCAGAAGACTGCCGTGGACTTGCTGATTCATGCCTCTCCATCTCACGCTTTTCAAATCAGAGGATATGTAGAGCTGGGGATGAGCTGTGCTGGGATTCAGAGTCAGATTTGCTGTGTCGAAGAAAGAATGGAAAAATGTTCACCATCAGCTGTGGAATTTGCTATGCAGTTCTACAGTTCCGTACAGTTGTACAGAATTTGCTGATACAGTTCTACAGAGGAATTATTGAGTCTGTCATCTGCATAACTGTCTGGTTTGGTTCTGCAACCCAACAAGACAGACACAGACTTCAGAGGATAATTAGAACTGCAGAAAAAAACAATTACTGCCAACCTGCCTTCCATTGAGGACCTATACACTGCATGAGTCAAAAAGAGGGCTGAGAAAATATCTACAACTCCTCACATCCTGGACATAAATTGTTTCAACTCCTACCCTCGAAACAACACTATAGAGCACTGCACACCAGGACAACTAGACACAAGAACAGAACGCTATCACTCTGCTAAAGAAATAATCCCCTCAACACTATTCACTAAGTCTGCATTAGTATTAATCTTCTCATCATTCCTATCACCCATCTCCTCCCATTTGCTATTGCTATATGACTGTAACTTTGATGCTTGTATCCTTACAATGTAAATTGCTTGTCTCCTAGTATGATTTGATTGCTTATTTGTTCCCTATGACTATCATTAAGTGTTCTACCTTATGATTCGTGAAGAATGTATCTTTTCTTTTATATACACTGAGAGCATATGCACCAAAGACAAATTCCTTCTGTGTCCAATCACACTTGGCACAATAAAGAATTCCATTCTATTCTATTATAGCTCTTCAAATAATTTTTATAGTTATCCATTTGTTGTGCAAGAGTAGAGATCTACAGGTGGGATCTCTCCTCAATTTTGGGGGATTTTTTTCAACGAGATTACAAGGATGCTGATTTTAAATAAGTAATAAAATTGAAAACCATAAGAAATTTTGAAAGTGTTCAGTACAATAGAGCTCATATCCCAGGGATCTATGAAAATGATGGAACTGAAATTAAAATGGTTTATACAAAAATGCCTTGTCTTCTAGGCAATACCCAAGAAGAAGTTGCAAAGAAAATTCAACTGTGGTTGCCTTTAAAAAAAAGCATAAATGGTAACAGTTTAAAGCAGAAGCATTAGTAACTTGATTGTGCAAGAAAGCCCATTCGTTGCAAAATCTGGACTAAATTTATTTTGAAACAACGTCATATGTAGGGGGAAAACAGTTTTAAATGTCAATGAAGATTAAAACACAAAAAGATTGTGATTTTTGTGGTCTATCTGTCTATCTGCCTCAGAATCACAGAACTTTTTTTACACACAAAGATCTCCAAGTTAAAACGGAGTTCAAATGGAGTGTGGTAACTCTGCTTCTTGAAACGATTTACCTAGCCTGAGCCACAAAAAACAAAGTATGCCATCTAAAAGGCTGATTTGTGATGCCACTAAAACATATAGAAAAGATAATAGCATGCATGCATGCACACAACTATTTCCTTCAGGGCTGAATAACTGCAGAACGAAAAGCTTCTGATATTGGCACTCGAATGAGAATGGATGCCATTACATGAAACATGAAGCTCTGTATTTTGAAATGCAGTTAACATTTTTATGTCCAGCTTGCGATTTTATGGCTTAAAAGGTCACAGGAAATGGAAAGAGATTATCAGTGGTGGGATTCAAAAATGTTTATTACTGGTTCTGTGGGCATGGCTTGGTCGGTTTGGCTTGGCTTGGTGGGTGTGGCAGGGGAAGGATACTGTAAAATCTCCATTCCCTCCTCACTCCAGGGGAAGGTTACTGCAAAATCCCCATTTCCTCACAATCAGCTGGGACTCGGGACTCATGAACCGAGGTGGCGCAGTGGTTAGGGTGCAGTACTGCAGCCACTTCAGCTGACTGCTAGTTCTGCAGTTCGGCGGTTCAAATCTCACCGGCTCAGGGTTGACTCAGCCTTCCATCCTTCCGAGGTGGGTAAAATGAGGACCCAGACTGTGGGGGCAATATGCTGACTCTGTAAACCGCTTAGAGAGGGCTGAAAGCCCTATGAAGCGGTATATAAGTCTAACTGCTATTGCTATGAACAATTCATGCTGTTCCCATTTGGATGCTTTGGGCAACAACTGCAGTATCTCCTGTCTAGATTCAAGCTCTCACATTGGACAACTTCTATGCTTTTGCTCCCTCCCACTTTTATTTCTCTTCTAGAATTCCATTGGCCTTGCTTCCTCTCGGCCTTGCTTGGGACTCTTAACCTATCAGAATCCTGTAAAAACTATTGTTCTTGACTCTATAACTTAATGACTTCTGAGGAGACATCTCGGATGGATTCTCACACCTGTCTTTTATGAGTTCTGAACGTTTTAAAAACCATAATTCATATCAATATTTTGACAGAGCTGATGTTTATTGATGGAAAGAACCAGGATTACCTGTTATGTGGCCTTCAGCTGATCCACAAGGAATACATTTCTGTAGACAACTTTGGATCCCTCTCCTTGCCTTCAGCCCCTCACTAGGAGCCTGCGAACCTTAGAGAATAGCTTGACATTAGAATACAGTTGTTGTCATCGTTATTTTCTCTCTTTTTTTCTTATAAAGACATTTATTAATATATGCCATCTTTTGGAGAAGGTCTGTTATAAGCTGGGTTCTATAAACTGGCTTAACAAAATCAGAAATGAGGAGGCAATAAGCTGCCTGGGAAAGCCAAGGGAGATCATCAAAACCATTAAAAAGGGAAAGTTAGAATATTTTGGACATGTGATGCTACACCCGGAAAAATACACCACCCTTCACTTAATCCTCCTGGAAAGATGGAAGGCAAATGAGGTCCAGGCAGAAGAAGGACATCATGGCTTCAAAATCTAAGGGACTGGTTTGGACAAAACTCAGCAGCACTTTTTCATGGGGCTGTTGATAAAAATAGGATCGCGAACATGATCACCAACGTTCGATGAGGGATAAAGGAGGAGGAGGAGGAGGGGGAGGCAGCTTTGGCTAAAAAAAGCTAAGGACTAGCTACTTAGTTCTTACCCCTTGTTTGGCTCTTTGGAGACTCTGTAGGGATATATGTGGCCTTGTTTCTTCTGTGATTTGCAAACCACTCTGGGCAATTTTATACTTGGAGGGGAGAAGCAGTGTATGAATCTGAACCAGAGGTGGTATTCAGCCAGTTCTGGCAGGTTCTGGAGAACCGTAGCGGAAATTTTGAGTAGTTCAGAGAACCGCCAAATAGGCTGGCCCCGCCCCCACTGCCTCCCTGCCTCTCAGCCTCCCAGCGGATCTTCTTTTGTTTCTCTGGACAGGAGAACGGAGCTGGAAAGCAGGTTAGTGGGGCAGAGAGGGAATGGGGATTTTGTATCCTTTCCCCTGCCACACCCACAAAGCCACAGCACACCCACAGAACCAGTAGTAAAAAAAAATTGAATTCCACCACTGATCTGAACGATAAATAATTTGATTTGGCTTTTTAAGGAAGTGATAGATGGAGTTGGTCACCCAGTCCTACCAAGGGCTTGCCAAAATTTGCCCCATTGATTCTGAAGGGAGAGAGGGAGATTAGAAAGTGAGTTCCCACAGGCTGAGCAAGCTTGTTTAAGACCTGTACTGTCCTAGTCTTCCTTTAAATTCAGAGTGTTGAGTTTTTCTTGGGCTAAAAGTTTTACTCAGACTTTGAATGGCATGCTGGGCCCTACAGGAAGATCACAGTACAGCCAGGACCAAGAATTAACTGAATTTAATGTTGCTATTCCTTTCAAAACAGCCTTACTTAATTCAGCTACTTTCCAGTCATTGCTTTAATTCTTTCTCCCTTTTCATTACATTAATGGGCCAGTTTATATTTTTTAGCTTTATTGATTTTTAATCCTGCTTTTGTTACTTTATAAATAAGGCAGTGAACCTGTCGAATGCCCATTCCTCTTTTTTTATTTTGTCTCCTGCTCTTTTTATATCATTTTTAATGGTTGTCAGCAGAATCATGTTTTTGAGATCGGTGGCCATATCGACTGATGAATGGATTGATTGAATGATTGCTTGATAAATGAATGAATACAATTAAAAAGTACTATTATATAATAATAGCAATAGCACTTGGACTTATTTACTGCTCCGTAGAGCTTTACAGCACTCTCTTCGCAGATACCATGTCAGCATATTGCCCCCAACAATCTGGGGGCATTTTACCTCATTTTATCGATATTAGAAGGATGGAAGGCTGAGTCAGCCTTGAGTTGGTCAAGGTCGAACGCTAGTCTGTGGGCAGAGTTTGCCTGCAGTACTGCATTCTAACTTCTGAGCCACCAGACTGTGGTGACAGGCAAGATGGACAGGACTATGAGATTGAAGCTCTGCCACTTTTTATGTGGATTGCATACATGTTCCATGTTAAAAACAAAAGATGGGCCTTTGCAGTAACCCACTTGAATTTTTTGGTTTTCCTGTGAAGCTTCATGGTGATCTCTGTAATCTGGACTCCACACTCTACTTGTCAACTGTCCCAACTTGGTCAGTTAGAAAAGAAAGGCTCTCGGGCCCATGGTTAGCCAAAGGTGTACTTTACTAAAGCCAAGTGGTTACAGAAGAAGCAAAGCTGGCTCTGAAGTTTTCACACCAAAAGCATATGGTTAATTTTCTCTTGCTTCCATCCACCACCACTCCTGGTTATCAAAGTGTGTCCAATTAGGTGCTAACAAATTGTTTGGTGAAACAGTCCCTGTCTTCACAGGCTGGGTGTTTCTGCATTTCTTTGCTTGACCTTGGAATGTCCAGCGATTTTCACAGGAGGGTGCAATGCTTAGTTTCAATTCCTCCTGCTAACTTTCCCTCTTATTCTACCTACTTGTCCCTACCCTTGTTGCTATAGCAGGCTGACAGCAAGCAATGCATAGCATAGCATAGCTGAATGGCAGCCCTGACACTGCTCCTCTGCAGCCAATGGAAAATATTGTGAGGGGAAAAGGAAAGACTAAAATATTTATAACCTCTGCTCCCCAGATTTCCAGCTGTTAAAATGAGGAACAAACACAGTGTTCTCTTCAACTTTGATTTGTTCCCAAAATGGAACAAAAGAATTTCCCAATGAGTGAACAAATAGAGTAGAATAATAACAGAGTTTGAAGGGACCTTGGAGGTCTTCTAATCTAACCCCCTGCTAAGGCATTTCAGACAAATGGTTATCCTAAACTTCCAGTGTTGGAGCACCCACAACTTCTGGAGACAAGTTGTTCCACTGATTAATTGTTCCATCAGGAAATTTCTTTTTAGCTCTAATTTTTACCTTCTCTCCTTGATTAGTTTCCACCAATCGCTTCTTGTCCTGCCTTCATGTACTTTGGAAAATAGCTTGATTCCCTCTTCTTTGTGGCAACCGCCAAGATATCAAAACACTGTTATCATGTCACCCCTAGTCCTTCTTTCATTAAACTGCTAGACATACACAATTACCATTTTCTTCTCTATTTTAACTTGTGTTCCTAATCTGTTTTTTCCTGACTGTTTTTGATACTTTGTGTAAAGACATGATGCAAAAAATGAGTTAAATAGTTCTGCTTTCTCCCTGTTGTTTGTCACCTTCTTGCCAATTTCTCTCACCAATGGACCAATCATTTCCTTGACTTTTTTCTTGTTTTTAACATGAAGAAGAAAAAGAAGCTCTTTTTTTTTTTTTTTGATGGGCTGGCTTTTAAAGCAAGTTCATGGCACACACTTGAATGTAAATCAGGAAGATAGTAATTGTGGGGGTCTGTCTGGCAAGAACAAAGAATGCTTATCAACAGGAAATATGCATGTGTAAAGCTTGTAGCAATTATGGGTAGTTAGAAAGCTGATAAAAGTAACAAGAGTTAGACAACTTACAGACCTCAGCCAAAAGTTAGCAATGGAGATGGCCTGCAGCAAGTGAAATGTGTACTAGATCACTCCTGGGTCATTCATTAGCCAAGGCTTAGGAATGGGACAGCTATAGACCAATAGAACAAATTGTAGAATTATTGCTAAAACGTTTACTAGGTGATATTTCCTATTATTTCACCTTGTCCCGCCTTCTCCTTTAGTGAAAATGTATAAAACGTTCTAAATCCTTTGTTCTTGGTTCTTGGCCTTTTGACCAGGAATCCTTTTCCTTGGAGTATTCCAATAAAAAGCAATCAGAAAACCTGCATCTCATGTCTGGCGTCCATCATTGGCTTTGGCACCAGGCTCAGACCCAAATTGGGGACAACACCTTAGTTCAGTTATGGTGAACCTTTTCGGCACTGAGTGTCCAAACCAGAACATGTGTGCATGTGCATGTATGTGTATACATGCTGGAGTGCCGGAAACCTGAAGACCAGGTGGCTGGTGCATGCATGCATGTTTTTTGGATGTTTTGGGACATTTTTCAGTCATTTTGGGGCCATTTTCAGGACATTTTTCAGGCTGAAAAACAACCTGTAAAACAGTCTGGAAAATGGCTTGCTTTTTACCATTTTTGATCATTTTTCAGGCAGTTTTCAGGCCATTTTCCAGTGCTTCGATGCCTGCAAAGTCCAGCTGGCCAGTGCGCATGTGTGCACCAGAAACCAGAAGAATAGTTGGCCACGGCACGTGTGGCCCACAGAAAGGGCTCAGCGTGCCACCTCTGGCACATGTGCCATAGGTTCGGCATCATGGCCTTAGTTCATTTTGAGCCTTAGCTTTTCTCACTTCCTCTTTACAGGCTCAGGCTATTTGCTGATATTCTGCCCTAGTTATGTGCCCTCTTCCCACTTTTTATACTTGACCTTTTTGTCTTTCAATGTATCAGAGAGTTCTTTATGTAGCCATGCTGGTTTCGTTTGAGAACTGTTGTTTTTCTTCTTCACTGGTATTGTGCTAGACTGGCCTTTTATGATCTTGCTTTTTAAAAATTTCCCAAGCTTCTAGAGTTGTTTTCACCTTTGAGGATTCTCATCCATGGAATCGTTCCCAAGCTCTCTGTAAGTTTATTGAAATTAGTTCTCTTAAAGTCCAAGAGTCTAGTTTGACTTTGTTCTATTGCTTGTGCTTGCATAATGCTGAATTCCAATATTGTGTGATCACTTCCCCCAAGGTTCCTGTAGAATCAACACCTTCTATCATTTATGTTAGTGAGAATTAAGTCCAATATGGCTGCTCCTCTAGGAGGCTCTTCCTCCTTTTTGGGAAACAAAGTTGGCTGCTAGGTTTGTCAGGAACCAGTTTGATCTCCACTTGTGCAGAGTTTGTCTCTTAGTTGATATCAGGATAGTTAAAGTCCCCCATTACTATGGTGATGTTCTTCCTACATACCTTAGTTAATGACTACAAAATTTTCATCTATTTCTTCTGTTTGGCTGGGTGGCCTATAGTATATACCTATGGCAATGTCATTCTCCCCCCCCCCCTTTTATATTGGCCCAAATCATACAAGGCAGTTTTCATCATTGTTGTGCTCTATCTCTGTAGAGATATAGTTATTTCTTATATATAGTGCAACTCCATCTCCTCTTTTATTTGATCTATTTCTTTTAAATAATTTAAATCCTTCTAGCTGTATGTTCCATTTGTGGGTTCCATCCCATCAAGTTTCCCTAATGGCAACAATATCATATCTACCCTCATTTGCTTGAATTTCTAATCCACCCTGTTTATTCCTCATACTCTGTGCATTGGTGTATAGACATTTGAGTCCTTTTTGATTGACATAACCTGTGTTGTGCCTGACTTCCCCTACTTCCTTACTTCCTATTTGATTAGTGCACACATGGTATGGCACTCACTATTAAATGCTTGATTTTACTTGACAGCATAATCATCACAGCCAGCTTGATCTGCCATCTTAGTATCCCCATTAAGGTTAGCATGGGTACTATATCTGTTATTCAGGGACACAACGAACGTTTTGTCTTTGTGGTTCATGGTTCTCACCCCGCCAGATCCCACAGTCATCCATACAGCCCTTCTCCTGCAGGGTCTTTGTGGTAGAGGGGGATGATAGTGGTGCAGCTCAATAGAACTGAATGGCTGAGCTGGATACCTAATTTCTGCCTCAAGAGCACAGACTAGAGACTCTAAGTAAGCAATCTGTCCATGTAGACTAGCAATTTGTTTACAAATAGGACAGTGTCGAAATTTGAAAAGAGTCCCATGGAAGACAGCTGCAAAACAAGTATTGCACTGAACTAAGCCAGACATTCTAAAATAAAATAGGTAAAAGTAAAGGGTTAGGATCGTTCCCAACTCTAGGGGGAGGTGCTCATCTCCGTTTCATAGCCAAAGAACCAGTGCTGTCCGAAGATGTCTCCGTGATCATGTGGCTGGCATGGCTAAACACTGAAGGCACACAGAAAACTGTTACCTTCCCACCAAAGTTGGTTTCTATTTTTCTACTTGCATTTTTTACGTGCTTTCGAACTGCTAGGTTGGCAGAAGTTGGGACATGTAACGGGAGCTCACTCTGTTACGCGGCACTAGAGATTCGAACTGCCGACATTTCTGATCGACAAGCTCAGAGTCTTAGCCACTGAACCACCACATCTCTTAAAATAGAATCTATAAATAAAATAGAATCTATAAATAAAATAAAATCTATAAATAAAATAGAACCTATAAATAAAATAGAATCTATAAATAAAATAGAACCTATAAATAAAATAGAATTGCAAGGAAATATTGATTTCCCTGCAACCAAGTGTTGGAGAGAAGTTGGGAAGACAGAGGAGGAAAATAATTAATGGACATATTGATATATTAAATAGAGAGGAAAAAATGAGGTTAGTAGGAGAAGCTAGTGTTCATGCATAGGTCTTCAATCCTACTTTTCATGCTAAAGACATTTCATGTTTCAAAGATTATGTTTTCTTGTCATTAGAACTAGAATTGTGTAATCTTCAAGTCAATTTCGAAATCAACAGGCTTATTCTTAGAAATGTGACAGTGGGAGTAAATTTTAAAGGGGGAAGGACTGCTGCTTTCAGATCAATCTTGACTTCTGGCAACTGCATGAATGAGCTGTTGCGATTGCACAACAGGATCGAGTCTAGTGGTTATTAGTCAGGGGTTGGATGCTGATTTTAGGGCCAGTTTTTATTTTTAGATTACAGGATGAAACCAGATCATTACCTGAAAACACCATAACGATCACCGTGCACTTCAGAGCAATGCTTGCTATCAGCAATATCAAAAAAACATTCCTGGGCCAGAGGTAAGATGGAGCATCTGTGGAGCATTGGGAAATAAATGCAGTAAAAACAAATCAATAATATTGGAAAACGTCAGAGTTGTTATGAAACACCTGGAAGTTCATTGTAGCAGATGGATTGCCTGCACAATATTGACAGATATAGGAGGGACACCTGTAGTGTATATGGGATGATGTAAAAAAAAATCTAGAGATTGTTGTGGCCCGCCAGCGACCAGCAGAGCTGGCAGCAGATTCGGACAGTGAGGAGGTTGGGGAGGAATGTGGGCCAGTCCTGGAGTCTGGGGAAAGGCTCTGATGAGGGCTCTTTGTCGGAGGCAGAGTGGGGACCAGAGCCATAAGCCAGTTATCAGCTTCCTTCAGAGTCAGTCATCAGGGAGGCAGACTAACAGCTGGAGCCTGTTCCCAGTGTGCGCATGTATAGAGTTGCCAGACGAAGGGAACAGCTAAAGAACAGGGGTCGACCTGGGAATAAGGCCACATGTGAATAATGAATGGCCCCTCCCAGAGGAAATAAAAGAGGAGCAAAAGGGGAGTGGAGTTTGCAGGAGACAATTAGTTCGCTTCATTGGTTCATGACTCTCTGAGACTCCTCACCAAGTTTTGCAGAGATCGGCCTGTCAGTTCTGCAAACCAGATAAGGTCTGTGAGTGTAAATCCTCCCTTGAAAGACTTTGCTGGATGTGAATGAGCAGAATTCACAGTCAATTAATAAAAGGGGTCTTTGTAGGGACAAGGAGTTTGCTTCATGCTCTTGGGAAGCCTCAGTCAGAGCAAAGGTATATAGGAAGCCACAGAGATGACCCTGCAGAAGCCATCCAGAAACCATTAGAATAACAGCAGAGATGGAAGCAGCATGTGTTAAGTGAAGCTTGGTGGAAAAATACAGGTAGTCCTCGACTTACGATCACAATTGAGCTGAAAAGTTTTGTTTGCTAAGTGAGACATTTGTTAAGTGAACTTTGCCCCCATTTTACAACCATTCTTGCCACCGTTGTTAAATTAATCCCTGCTGTTTTAAAGTTAGTAACACAGCTATTAAGTGAATCTGGCTTTCCCATTGACTTTGCTTGTCAGAAGGTCGCAGAAGTGTGATCACATGACTTTGGGGACACAGCAACGGTCATAAATGTGAGTCAGTTGACAAGCATCTGAATTTTGATCACGTGACCCGTGGGGATGCTTCATCGGTCATAAGTGAGAAGAATGGTCATAAGTCACTTTTTTCCATGCCGTTGTAACTTCAAATGGTTACTAAATGAACTGTTGTAAGTCGAGGACCTGTATTAGACCCCCCCCCCCAAAAGCATACTGCCTCCCCTTTCTAATTCCTGCGGGTAGGAGATGAAAGCAAGCTTGTGAAATTATTACTATATTTACATTAAATATACAGGTAGTCCTAACTTAAGACCCCAATTGGGACCAGAACTTCCATTGCTAAGCAAGGCGGTTGTTAAATGAGTCATGTCATGTTTATGACCTTTTTTTTGTTTCAGTTAAGCAAATTCCTGCCGTTCTTAAATGAATCACACGATTGATTGGTGAATCTGACTTCCACCCTTGACTTCGCTTATCAGAAACCAGCTGAGAAGGCCTCAAGTGATGATCAGGTGACCCTGCAACTGTCATAAATATATTCGGATTCCAAAACACCTGAATTTTGATCATGTGGACCTTGAGGATGTTACGAAGGTTGTCGGGGTGAGGACTGGCCATAAATCATTTTTCTTTGCAGTGGCCACTAAATAAATGGTTGTAAGTCAAGGCTAAATTTGTAAGTCTACCAGAGGTGGGTTCCTACCAGTTCACGCCTATTCGGTAGAACCGGTTCATCAAATCTACCGAACCGGTTAGAAGAGGTTCCACCAGTGGACCCGGAAAGCAGGCCACACCTACAGAAGAGGTTCCAAAATTTTTTGAAACCCACCACTGGTCCTTGGATATGATTATTCTACACTATCATGCTCATATTTATAAAACTCAGTGCCTCTGTGAAAGGTAAGGATGACTACTGCGTTTGTGGTGCAATCAGAACATTGCGTGTGTTGAACTTGTTTTAACGCAAACCAAAGATGCCTTTTAAAAAACAAGTTGACATCATATTCTTATGCATGCCAGTGCTGTGTGTGAGGTAATTTAAGGGGGTCCTGACAAGTGTCGTTGGCATCTTCATATCCGGTCACATGGGCAGCAAGCCACTCCCTCAAAGGAGGCCACACCCACAGAGTAGGTTCGAACAATTTTTGAAACCCACCACTGAAGTCTACCTCATAGTTCTAATATTCCTGATGGGAATTCCTTTATAGAGCTGAAAAGATGGCAGTTGGGGCAATATAACTGAAGCCCTATCGTGCAACAGACGCAAAAACAAAGTGTTGAGGCTTCAGCTATGCCAACCATCTTGACTTTTTTACACACACATACACACACACACACACACACGCACACACACACACCAGAGGTGATATTCTGCTGGTTCGCCCCAGTTTGGGCAGGAGGCTCCGCCCACCTGCTCAGACATCATCACGGACACTCTGCACATGCGCAGAATAGCAATAGCAATAGCAATAGCAGTTAGACTTATATAGCAATAGCAATAGTTAGACTTATATACTGCTTCATAGGGCTTTCAGCCCTCTCTAAGCGGTTTACAGAGTGAGCATATTGCCCCCAACAACAATCTGGGTCCTCATTTTACCCACCTCGGAAGGATGGAAGGCTGAGTCAACCTTGAGCCTGGTGGGATTTGAACAGCCGAACTGCTGAACTGCAGTCAGCTGAAGTAGCCTGCAGTGCTGCATTTAACCACTGCGCCACCTCGGCTCGATTTCACCCACCTCGGAAGGATGGAAGGCTGAGTCAACCTTGAGCCGGTGAGATTAGAACCGCTGAACTGCAGATAACAGTCAGCTGAAGTGGCCTGCAGTACTGCATCCTAACCACCTCGGCTCACTTCGCTCGCACCCATGTGCTCCCAGTTCCGAACCAGTAACAAAAGTAAGAGGATTTCATCATCATCATCACACACACACACACACACACACACACACACACACACACGATAAACCTGCGCTCCAGCCTTGTGTATCAGCAAGCCAATGTCAGCTTTTAATATAAATGTTCTCCGGCTGAAGCTAAACACCAAATGCCAAGCACAGCTAAACTTTTCAGAAACAAAACTGCTGTGCAAAAGAAGGCAGCCTCAAGGACTGATATAGCTCAAAGCGCGATTCTAAATTCAAAGAACTGTTCTCATCTTGAAACCACATAAACCTCATCTTATTGCTAAGACCAGCCCACATCAAATTTAAGTGTTTTTTCAATGAACTTTAAAAGAAAACAAAAAAGAGACAGCTATAATTTTTTTTTGTCCCTGTTTGAGACTGAAATTAGACAGCAGAGGTGCACAGTTCAAAGCCTCTGGCCTATAGGCAGTCCTCCTCTCTGTTTTTTGGCCCTGCAGATCCTTTGTCCCTGAACAAATTAGCTGCTGAAATTTGGTTGCAAAATAGCAATTTAAATTTTATTCCTTTCCAAAAAAAAACAAAAAAACCCCACCCCTGTCTTTCTTTAGGCTTTATGTTAATATCAAAATATTTTTTCAAGAATAGCTTCATGGTTCAAAAAAATAAAAGAAAAGAAAGGCAATTAGAATATGAATTCAATACCTTTGGGCTGAGTTGATATTAGTGTGGGGTGAACTCCTGGTTTTGTCAGATGGTGCGGTTGAGGATTCATGTTGACTAACTCTCTGCTTAAAGAAGCCCTTTGAAATAAAAATTGAAAATGAAAGAACCGCAAACAAAAAGACCAAAAGTGGGGGGGGGAGGAAGCTAATTTATGCAACCACTTTGTTTTCCGCCTTCTGCCAATTACATCCCTGCGACCGATAAGATCCCATAGATTAGGCCTCCTCCGTATTCCATCGGCCAGCCAATGTCGGCTGGCAACTACAAGGAGGAGGGCCTTCTCAGCAGTAGCCCCGACCCTTTGGAACGAGCTCCCCGTGGAGATTCGTACCCTCTCCACCGTCCAAGCCTTCCGCATAGCCTTGAAGAACTGGCTCGCCCGTCAGGCCTGGGGATAGGATAGTTACCCCTCCCGAATGATGAATGTATGTTGCTTGCTATCTTATTACATGTTTGTCCTAATGTCTGTATTCCCCCTTCCCAGTTTTTGTGTGAGCCGCCCTGAGTCCCCTCAGGGAAAAGGGCGGCCTACAAATTCTAATAAAATTCTAAATTCTAAAAAATTCCTTAGCAGCCTCTATCAGTTTTGTCGATAAAGTAGAAGCTGGATTTTTGAATGCTTTCTCCCGGATTAAACTGCTATCCAACTATTTTGGAGGCTTTTTAAAAAAACTTTAAAATCTTCGGCAGGTGATAACTTCCAGGCTACTCCTATTTATTCCAACCTATTAAAACTACTACTATTTATTCAAAAAATAATATCAACCAATGGAACAGCTTGCCTTTGGAAGTTGTAGGGGCTTCATCACTTGAGACTTTCAAGAAGAGATTGGACTGCCATTTGTCAGAAATGGTGTAGGGTCCCCTGCTTGAGCGGGGGATTGGACTAGATGACCTATAAGATCCCTTCCAACTCTGTTAATCTGTTAAACCCATTTATTGAAATAATAAATATTTCTTTTTCTCTCCTTGGGGTTCATATTAAGTCATTTATTACATCGGTGCACTCAAACCGGAACTTGTCATTTCTATAATCCAAAAATGGGTCCAGCCCCATTTAGAATGGAGTGCATGATGTGTTGTATTTTATATCTATCTTTCTTCCCTATATCTTATTTTTTTTTCTTTTTTGATTATTTTTGTACTGTAAGCCACCTGGAGTCCTACGGGATTGGGTGGCATATAAATGTTATTAAACATATAAACTTATAATAAATTTTATAAAACTATTCCTTTCTTCTTTTCATCATTAGGTGCTCTTTGGTGTTCAGATGAGGTCGCAATACAATTACGTAACACTTGGGAAGGAAGATGCAACCCACTAGCCCAGCGCTGGAAGTCAAGATGGAGAAAACCTGCACAGCTACCATGTATTTGCCCCTGGTGCTCAAGTAACTTGGCACAAAGGAGACCCAAACACTGCAAAAGACCAGCATACTGAAGGTGATCAGCTTGGCTTCATTGAAACCTCCTGGCAACTCTCTGGCTAGGAAAGCCACGGTGAAACAGATGGCCGCCAGAATGCCCATGTAACCAAGAGCGCTGTAAAACATGGCGACAGACCCTTCGTTGCATTGCAGTACCAGCTGTCCAATCTGAGAATCAGAGTCAAGTTCTGGGAAGGGAGGAGAAATTCCAATCCAAGTCATGCAGATGCCACACTGGATTATGGACCCAGAGAGTACCACAGCCATTGCCAAATTCTTCCCCAGCCATTTGTTCATCTTGCTTCCTGGTTTTGTAGCCATGAATGCCAGCACCACAGTCAGAGTTTTGGCCAGCACAGCGGAGACAGCAATCGAAAAGATGATGCTAAAGGCGGTTTGGCGCAGGAGACAAGTCGCTTTCTGAGGGGGACCAATGAATAAGAAAGAGGATAAGAAGCAAAGCAGGAGGGAGACAAGGATGGTGTAGGTGAGCTTTTGGTTGTTGGCTTTGACCAATGGTGTGTCTAGGTATTTGATGAAGATTCCTAAAATCAGAATTGCAGTTAGACTTAAGCAGAGGGCAAAGAAACTCAGAGTGATTCCCAGAGGTTCATCATAGGCTAGAAAGACTATAGCCTTGGGGATACATTGATCTCTGCCATTGTTTGGATATTGAGCTTTGGAGCACTCACGGCAATCAACTGCATCTGAAAAACACAATATATTTAGAAACTTCACCACCTGGTATTTTTCCACAATAATTGACATTTTCTCTTTCCTCCTCGCTTTTACTGCAATTTCTTAGCGAGCATCAAAATCTAGAATATGGGCCGTGTGGAAGAAGGCAAATCTAGAGATTGAAAGCTGCTTGAGATAATACTAATACATCAGACTGCAGAGACACTTCCATGTCATTGACATTTGCAGCCCTCATCTCTAACACAGCAAGGTAAAGTTAATTGCAATTGTTTTATGCCTGCCCAAGTTAAATTATTATAGGGAACATATTGAGTCAATCAATCTAGGGGACATGGGGTGACATGATAGCAGTGTTCCAATATCTCGGGAGCTGCCACAAAGAAGAGGGAGTCAAGCTATTCTCCAAAGCAACTGAGGGTAGGACAAGAAGCAGTGGGTGGAAACTAATCAAGGAAAGAAGCAACCTAGAACTAAGGAGAAATTTCCTGACAGTTAGAACAAATTGATCAGTAGAACAATTTGCCTCCAGAAGTTGTGAATCCTCCAACACTGGAAGTTTTAAAGAAGATGTTGGATTTGTCTGAAGTGGTATAGGATTTGTCTGAAGTGGTGTAGGATTTCCTGCCTAAGCAGGGAGTTGGACTAGAAGACCTCCAAGGCTCCTTCCAATTCTGTTATTCTATATTCTCATCTCTCAGAAAGTCCCTTGGTTAAAGTTGCTAGAAGTCATGGCACAACAGAATTTTTCACTCCACTCCATTAGCCAGGGTGGCGCAGTGGTTAGAGTGCAGTACTGCAGGCTACTTCTGCTGCCTGCCAGCTGCCTGCAATTTGGCAGTTCAAATATCACCGACCTAAGGTTGGCTCAGCCTTCCATCCTTCCAAGGTGGGTAAAATGAGGACCCAAATTGTTGTGGGCAAAATGTTGATTCTGTAAACCTCTTACAAAGGGCTGTAAAGTAATGTAAAGCAATATATAAGTCTAAGTGCTATTGCTAATAAGAGAAATTGAAGCATATCCAATCCATGTTTGCCATATATTTGTATGCAAAATAAATATACGAACGAAATAGCTATATGACATTTGCCCTGAGTGGAAGCTTCTGGCTATACAGCTCCCCACTCTGCCATGCATTCAGTGGTGGGATTCACCAGTTTGCACCTATTCGGGAGAACCAGTTGTTAACTTTCTAAGCAGCTCAGAGAACTGGCTGTTGGAAGAAAACTCCTTTTGTTTTTTTCCACTTTACAGGGCTAATCCTGTAAGGAAGGCAGGAAAGAAACATTCTGGTGTTGTTTCTAGCCTAATCTTTATTGACCTGCTTACAGAAACTGCCTCTCTGGTTAACCCTTATTACATTGTAACAGCTAAGGCAAAGCACCCATCGACCTGAGTGACATTGAGTTGGCCACACCCACCTAGTCACATGACCACCAAGCCCCACCTACCCAGATGGTCATTAGGGCAGAGAACCGGTTGTTAAATTATTTGAATCCCACCACTGCGTGCATTTAATAATTTTTTAGAGCTGTGAAGGTGAAATAATACTATGGCTGCACTTCTTCTATTTTTGCATCAAGGGCTTTTTGACAGCTACTTTAGTTAAAGGTAGCTGCCATGGCTAGAGAACAGAAGAGAGAAAGAGGTATTTTTAAAACCACAGTTTCCAGTTTCCATACTTGAGGTAAATGGAATAGAATAGAATAGAATAGAATAATAACTTTATTGTCACTTTGAATGTACACTAATCGGCATACATTGAAATGAAATGTTGTTCAATCAAGGTGTGCATTTGGGCTCAATATGTTGAAGTACAAACTCTTTTAATCCAAATGCTTTGGATTTGAACTTGCAAAGATGAGTAAAGTTGCTGTAAGACTTTCAGGAAACAAAAATTCTCTACCTTTGGTCATTCGACACATGCCCTGTTTTCACAGCAACCTACCTGTGTGGGTAGAAATTGTCCCTTCTTTGCATGGGGCACAATCATGGCAGCACACTTGGCGTCTTTTAGAGAGCACTTTGCGGTATCCTGGTTGGCAGGGTTCGGTACAGACGGAACGAGGCCTTGTCTGAAGAATGTCAAGGAAACAACAGTGCTTGAGCACCTGTGTTTTATGTGTGCCAATACATTTGTGGGTTTTGTGTCAGCAATGCCTAATGGCCATGAAGCCTTTTCCCTACCTTGAAATAGTTGCTATCCGAGGTAATCAGTTCTCTCCCGTCTCTAATGGTAGGCCTGGCCCTATGGAATGGATTCTGATCTGTGAAACCTTATGTTATTTATCTCTTAAAAGTCAAGCTGTTGCAAAATATTTCTTCCATATCTTCCCAGTAACAAAGAAGCTTGCCTACAATTTGATACGCCTAATCAAGGTATTTTGTGTGAACTGTGTGATAAGGTTGGTTACAGTCACCCAATGTTACTTTATCGCTAACACATAACACCGTATAATCAAAACATGCTTTTTCAGTAGTAATGTATGGCTGTGAGAGTTGGATTATAAGGATGGCTGAGAATGAAAGAATTAATGTTTTCGAATTGTGGTGGTGAAGAAATCTAGTGAAGAGAAGGACCCAGGGAGACATGATAGCAGTGTTCCAATGGTTGAGGGGCTGTCCACAGATAGGAGGGGGTCAACCTATTTTTCCAAGGCTCCTGAAGGCCAGACAAGGAATAATGGATGGAAACTGATCAAGGAGAGATTCAACCTAGAAATAAGGATAATTCTTCTGACAGTGAGAGTAATCAACCAATAGAACAGCTTGCCTTCAGAAGATGTGGGAGCTTCATCACTGGAAGCTGTCAAGAAGAGACTGGGCTGTCATCTGCCAGAAATGGTATAGGGTCTCCTGCTTGGGCAGGGACTAGATGACCTACAAGGTCCCTTCCAACTCGGTTATTCTTATTCTGTCTCTTGAGAGTCTCTTGGACCGCAAGGAAATCAAATCAGTCAGTGCTAAAGGAAATCAACCCTGATTGGTCTTTGGAAAGACAGATCCTGAAGCTGAAGCTCAAATACTTTGGCCACCTAATGAGAAGAAAGGACTCAAGGGGGAAACCCTGATTTTGGGAAAGATGGAAGACAAAAGGAGAAGGGGATGGCATAGGATGGGACGGTTAGATAGTGTCATTGATGCAACGGGCATGAGCATGGACAAACTCCAGGAAACAATGGAAGATGGGGGGGGCAGAGAAGCCTGGTGTGCTACAGTCCACCAGGTCGTGAAAAGTTGGACACAACATAGCAATTGAACAACAAAGAAGTAACACCTGGGAGATAGCAGTTGGCTATGGTTATTTTACAAATTCTGCTGAATTTCAACTCACACTTTTAATTCTTACATTAATTGGCTTTGTGGAGTTTCCTTCCCACCTGATTAAATGAGCTGGGCCACACAATAGCCTCTTCCTCAATGCTCATCACTAGGCCTGTAGAAATCCCACTCTCTAGTTTTCCCACGGTCTTCCGTACAGCCGACTTGTTTGGAAATACAATCAAATTCACAATGTCATAGTTGGTCACCAACTCCCTATCTTCGTCAAAAAATACCTCTTCTCCAATGATAGTGTTAAAGCGGACAGTTTTCAGAAAAGACTGAAGCTGGAATGAGAAAGGGAACACAACACATACACGTGTGCACGCGCACACACACACACACACACATCAGGTAAATCAATTTGAGAATGTCAGAAAAATATATCTGCAATAATTTTCTCTGGAATGCCCGGTGCACATAGAAATCAAGCCTTTATATTATAAAATGTAATATAAAGCTATAAGAAAGCTTCTGTAAGGCTTAAGAAAGTGAGGATTTAATACTGTATTATATACTTACAAGGTACTCCTTAACTTACAAATAATTCAGTTAGTTACAACAGTCATAGTTGTAATAATAAAATACATTCATCACAAATCATAAGATACAACACTCAGTGATGATAGATACCATAGATAGATAGATAAATGGATGGATGGATGGATGGATGGAAGGAAGGATGGATGGGATGGGATGGGATGGGATGGGATGGGATAAGATAAGATAAGATAAGATAAGATAAGATAAAATAAAATAAAATAAGATAAAGATTATTGTTTTATTAAGAAAATTTATATGGCTGTCCAACTCATTCACAGTGATTCGGGGCAGATTATAAAGATAAAACCACCAAATATAAATACACGTAGAAAGATAGACAATAGACAGATACATAGATAGATAGGCAGAGAGAAGACAAGTATATTCAATCTTCAGTTTGTTTGTTATAGTGCTAGTGTTAGTGGTTGTTGTTTTTTCATTAGTTTGTCTTTTTGATCTCATGCTTGCTATTTTTAATAATACTTTTCTCAGATGACCTTCCCACGTTGTCTGTTTCAGTGCTGACGGAAGTGCCCCTTCCAACATTACAGGCTGAGTTACTGTATGTTAGAGCATTTGAAACAGTTTATATTACCAGTGAAAGAGATCAGCTCCTCCTTAAGAAGGCCCAGATGCTGAAATAAAACAAACACTTTCGCCCAGTGAGCTATTTCCCTGAATTTGCAGAAGTGTCACGAGGCAGAACCTGAGGGCTGTTTGACCCATGACATTCCCCAACCCCGTGCCTGCCACCCCCTCTCCATTTCTATATTTGGGTGAGGAACAAACAGGAAACAGCACAATGAAAACAACAAATCAGTGTGTGGGTTGCAGTGAAGCAAGAAAAGAAAAGAAAAAGCAAGAAATATTCATGCTGGGAATACCTCTTAGCAAACAGGACGGCAACACCACAAGTACGAGTATCAGCGAACTTCAAGAAAAGTTACGGAAGAAACAGAAAAGATGAGCAAGACACCTAAGTGATCAAGTTCATTTATTTACACAATCTGTGGTCACCTCTGCTGCTCGTCCTCCTGAATTCCAGTATTATGAGGGCAGGAGAAAAACAATCCCCCATTCTTTCTTTTCACAACCCACCATACTTCACTTCATGCTCCTCTCCCATGTCCCTGCTTAACAAACTTTCTCTTAAACTGAGCAGATTTAAGAGATTGCAACCTTTCCTTCACAGCCAGAACCATGGCGCCCATTTGATATAGGGTGTATAAGAACAGTATGGCATAAAGGACCAGGACCAGAATGGTGTTCCCATGTTCTTGTAACCTCCTTCACCGTGGATCTTCTCTGGGGTAGTCCTTCTGCCTTCATCCAGGACCCAGTGAGGTCTAGGAATGAAGGTGCTGGATTAGGAATGAGGAAACCCAGGTTCTAATCACCCTTCGGCACAAAATCTGTTTGGGGACTCTGTCCATTCCTTCTTCTCAGTCCTAGAGTGGTGTAATGGTGAAGGTTCCAGACTGGAGACAGGTGATTGGTCCAAGGATAGGATACAAATGAAAGTAATAGACCATGAGTGGGGGAATGAGGGAATTGGGTGGGGTTTAATTTACCCTCAAATCTCACTGCAAGACTTTGGACCAGGGGTGTCAAACTCAAGGCCCGCAGGCCGGATGCGGCCCACAGGGTGCTTAGATCTGGCCTATGGGACCACCCTGGAAACAGCAAAGGAGCAGCCCATGGTGCCACTGTCAGTGAAAACAGAGTTCGAGAATGCCACTTGTGGCCCTCGCAATCTCCATTTTCACTGGCAGGAGGCAGTCCCAGTCGAAAACAGAGCTCGGGAGCCCGTTTTCACTGGCTGAGCAATCGGGCCACCACAGATGCCCCCGACATAAGTGACATGAAGCTGGCCACACCCAGCCTGGCCACGCCCAGCTTGGCCCCCTGAGGTCAAACACAACCCTTATGCGGCCCTCAATGAAATGAAGTTTGACACCACTGATTTGGACCAATCCATGTCTACCTCTTGTGGGGCAAAATGGGTCTTGTGCTGCTACAAATAAAAGTACTACATTCTGGTGGGTCTAAAATGAACCTATATTAGGTTCTTGGAAGATATGGAGAGACTTGTCCCATAGACTCGGACACGAATGAATGGGTGACATCATCATTATATTAGGTTCCTTTTTATATTAGCATATGAGGTAGGAAAGCTCATAGCTCCTTCATTCCGTTCAGTCATGTCTGATTCTTAGAGAGTGCCTGGACAAATCCCTGTAGGGGTTTTTTGCCAAGATTTTTTAAGAAGTGTTTTGCCATTGCCTCCTTCCTAAGGGAGAGAGAAAATGACTGGACCAGGGCTGGCATTCACTTACTTTTCCTACCGGTTCGCAAATGTAACCACATCCACACATGCACTCAGCCTTCCACCCTCAATTTCCAGTACCGGTTCAGGCGGTCTGAACCGGCTGGATATCACCTCTGGACTGGACCAAGGTTACCGACTGGTTTCGTAAGAGGTGGGTTCCTACTGGTTTGGCCCGGTTCAGCCGAATAGGTAGTAACTCAGCCGAACACATCCCTGAACCAGTTCTATCGGTGGTGCCATAGGCGCCACCATCTTGTGGGGTTTTTTTACTACTACACATGCATGCACAGCCACATCAAGCGCCCGCCTGCAGTGCACTCATGAGTGAACCGGCAGTAACAGAAGCCGGAACCCCACCCTGGGTTTCATGCTCAGTCAGGGCTAAATTCATGGTCTCCCATTTTCTAGTCTGATGTTTAACCACTACACCAAGCTGTCTGCTTCGTGGCTGTACAGTGTATTTATGTACAATAAATAGCAAGATAAGGATGATTTGCCATTTTTAAAAAATGGTTGCCTAAAATGGTTTTCTTCAGCAATACAGCTGGCCTTGTTTGCATTATGGGGAAATTGTTCCAGCTTTATTTTCTTTACTTTCTCCGTAATATCTCTGAGGAAGTTTAATAAATCAAACATACTATTCCAAATAGAGACATACGTTATAAGTACTTTCTTTTCTATAGCACTTAGTTATTCTATAGATGTTTCATCTCAGTCATGCAAAATCCCTTTGCTGGTCAGTAAATATCAGCTCATATTTGATATTTTTTTTCTGATGTTTTCCATAGTTTAATTGAGCAAAGATTTTACATAATTAACTTGCTTTAACTTGCTTGCTTGCTTTATTTATTTGTCATTTTTGCTGTAATTATAGAAGATTTCTGTTGGCTCATCATGCTAGATAAAACTCAATAATCAATCAACCAAACAAAATCCTACAAATACCTTAAACAGTTTCCGAGTTTGGGTAACACCCTAAGCCATAACTTAACCACATAGGTTAAGTCTGGATTCGCCCAACATTTAGCGCTAAAATGTGGTTGGCTGACACACTAAAACCAATGTGGCTTTAATGTGTTATGTGAACATGATTGTTGTGTGAGGAATGTCTTCTGTATGTGGTTGCTTGGATTACATTGTGAAAAATGCTGAGTTTTCAATGAATTTTCTTTCTGGTGACATGTAAAGAAATACACAGACGTTACCCTGATGTCCTGGCACACAGGTTGAATTAGGTTAGTGATGGCTAGCCTTTTTGTTGCTGGGTGCTAAAAATGTGAGCGCACGTGCGCACAATAGCATACATGTGTGCTGTAACGCAAAGCGCACACAACCACCACCACCCCACACGCTCCCCCATGCACCCACTGCACTGCTCTCCTCCAAACTGAGCTTGGTATTTCCTCCGGGGGGGGGCAGGGGAAGGCATTTTCACCCTTCCCAGGCTCCAGAGGCTTGTCTGGAGCCTGGAGAGGGTGAAAATGGACTCCACTGCCCCCCCCCGGAGGTCCTACGGAACCCGGAAGTTCGTTTCCAAACTTCCGGTAGGCCCGTTGGGCCCATTTCTTTGCTCTCCCCAGGCTCCAGAGGCTTTCCTGAAGCCTGGGGACGCCAAACACAGCTGCCCCCGGCCCTCCAGAAGGCTGAAAATCAGCTGATGGCTCATGTACTGGCACGTGCCAAAGGTTTGCCATCACAGATTTAGGTGATTTTCACTTATGGGCATCAGCTATTAACTAATGGGAACAAAAATGATGAACTATGGCATTACATCATAAGCCTTACCCTTTCATATATGTTCTTCACATTCAGCAGCAGTCACTCCTGCTTGATGAAACTCTTCTTCCCTTACAACTTCCAGGAGACTAGATAAGGATGTATAGTCATAGTATTTGCATCACGCTGTCACAAGTCAATGTTTCATCATGAGTTTGCTCCTTTACGAAAGCCTGTGATATATCTTACATGGGAAAACAGGTCTTGGGAAACATCCTTAGATCTGGTCAAAACCACAATCTGTCTACCCTAAAATTGTCCATTCGAGCCTTTCCCAATCTTCAGGTATACAAACACAACAACTCTCCAAATACCTAACAATATAGGGGGATGCTACATTAACCTTCTGTGATTTACGATTCACAGCACAGGAGGTCAATAGAGTCTATGGAAGTGCTCTCCAGGCCTTTCAGCAAATGAAGGATCCAATCACCCATTGTTTTAAAAAAATGAATGTAGAGGGACCAAGTCTATAGGCTGGAAGGAAACAGCAGCAGTCATTCCCAGAGCTGGAATGAAATAAAAAGATTCTGGAAAAGAAAACCATCCAACATGTAAGATTCACTTTAGCTTGTAATTTAAGTGGAATTCACTCTCACCTTCCATGGTTGTACAAGGTCTGGAAGATCTACCTTGTCTTCTTTTGGAATGACAACATGGCTAGATAAGGATGTGAAGATATCCTGGAGGGCGTGTGCCACAGCATAGACTATGTGGTAGATGTTGTAGCTCTCCGGGGACATTCCTTTTTCGGGCCAATCTGAGAGGAACCCTGCCATGTTTCTTCTCACAAGGCCCCGTTTCCATGTCTTCCTTGACAATCTATTGTTGGAATCATGGAAGTCAAACATTTCTGACCAAACAACTTCAAGGGAATCATCTTGAATCAAAATAAGTTCATGGAATTTGGATCTTTGGTTTCCCTGGATGGTGAAGGTTAGTGCTCCATGGAAGGGTTTGATGTCCCAATATCTAAAAGTTGTGCTTAAGGTGAAACCCCACAAAGCTGTGGAGATCCAAACTTTCCCCAGAGGGGTTTGATTGGCTTCTTCAATGTTGGACAACATCAGAGGCAACAGAAGCATTGTGTCAAGATCCCCATAATAAATGAGCACCTTGCTTGTCCAGTGTGTAAGAAGAGCATCAAAATGTGAGAATATCTCATAAAAATCATTAACCTTCTCAATATGAATTTGTGGAATCTTAAATGTGAAGGCTACACAGATCCCACTCCTGAAGACCATTGTCTCAATGGTCTTCATAAACCAAACTCCGCCATCATGTTTGGGGGCAATGAGTCCAATCCATGTCCACTGAAAATGCAGGAGCAGCTTCATGATCCCCATGTACTGTGAGGTTTCCTTTGGGTTCATCCAGAAAGAGGAAGGGAACTGGGCTTTATCACTCAGAATGTAGTTAACAAAGCCATAAGTGAGCTAGTGAGGAAAAGAATCAATGCTTAGTGTTGAAAAATAGCATTCAGTCTCTTTTAAAAATAATAATAATCTGAAATAGCTTTAGCCTCTCTGTGAAGTCTAATCAAGAGGTGTTCAAAAGTTCATCTTCCTGGATTGATTCAGCTTTACTTAGAATAATTTATTTTTATTTTATTAATCAACTCTTAAAACTTCTTGTTTCCCTCACAGTGGGATACTGGGTAGTGTACAAATCAAACATTAAACATAAAAAGAATATATACAATTTAGTTTTTTATTTAAAAAAAAGAATGTAGCTTTTCTTAGTTCTAGGCTCCTTATTCCCAGACCCCATAAGGACCACTGACGTGCTAAATCTTCTGAGCATATCTGCGCCAGATTTTACCACCAGAATATAATTAATTGTTATAAAAGGATTGTTTTTCAGTATAATTTTCATTGCTATTCGGTTTTTTCTTAATTCTAAAATACGTGTGATGTCTTGTAATAGTAGCTCCAGGATAATAAATAATATATTTCATGTTAGAATATCACACAGAAACATAATGCCCATCGGTCTGCCATTTTCAAATGCATTTTTAAATTTATTTTCAATAATCCATATTAACTTGCTATATATTTACAATAATTTTCAAACAATTTGCATAATGTCAGGTTTAGAATTGAGAAAGTAACAAAAGGCAATCTTCTATTCAAACCCCGGTTGCTTATCATTGTTTTTCTGACGTCTTAAAATTGGAATTGCTTTGCATTTCTATCTACTGGTCCAAACTGTGTCTTTAATTCTGTGAAATTTTTCATATCTAATACAGGTATGTGTTTTATAGAAAAACAATGATATATTATTTCTAGTATATACATTTCTACATGGTCACTTTTACAAATGATCTTCTGTAATCACATATTTCTCCAGTCTATACATTTCTATGTAAATGTTTATTGAAATATTTAACTTTATTAATACTATATTGCAAATAAATATTAACATTTAAAGCCCACTCCAGTTTGCATATAGATTCACGGCATGCAAAATATAAAACTTGAGAACAAATATAGTACATTCCTCTCTCTTCCATATTTCTGATATTGCTTTAAATATATACTTATATCCCCTAAGTTGTATAGAAGATGTTCATGGAAGTTGCCTGAAAATATGTAATAAATAATACCCAAAGGAAATTTAGAAAACATTCTGAAAGCAAATCTATAAAGTAGAAATTATTTTCCTCCATTGTTCTTAAAAAGAACAATTCATGTGATTTCCATTCTTTGTTCTTTCTTGGGCCTCACTGAACAAGGTGCAAGGGGAACCTCCAGAGGTTCATTCTATATAGACTTTCTTCTTCGGTCAGAAATCCAGAACCACCATTCAAAGTCTATCAGTTCATATTCTTATATATATCACAATTTATTTGTGGCAGACTTCAATAAAAATCTCACATACTGAAGAAAAGAACTGGCATGCTCTACATTGTCCACACAATGTCCTTTTTCAAATTGTTGCAGAATTGATGGTTCACTCAAAAGTGTGGACTTGTTCATACCTGAGGGATCTTGTAAATGCTTAACAAGGTAGCCATCTGAAAGAAAGTTTCAAAGTCCCCTCCTTGAATCACAGCCAAAGCAATGTCTTCCCTTCCACACTTGAAATTAGGGACCATCCCATGACTGGAAGAAAGTATATCTATGGTGGCGTCATAGGTTGTCCTTGTGCTGAAACAATTTTCATAGATATTGTAGCCGAGAGTAATATTGGGCAACAGCAGGGAGTTTTGGTTGATCTCCTCTATGGCTATTAAGATGGCAAAAATATGTTGGAAGTTCCTTTCCAGTAACCTAGAATAAAAGTTCAACTGGACATCAGCCCGTTTAAATGCTATTTCTTAAAGGTAAAGTTCCCCTTGTACATATGTGCTAGTCATTCACGACTCTAGGAGATGGTGTGCATCTCTGTTTCAAAGCTGAATAGCCAGTGCTGTCCGAAGATGTCTCCCTGACCATGTGGCCAGCATAACTAAATGTTGAAGGTGCATGGAACGCTGTTACCTTCCCACCAAGGTGGTCCCTATTTTTTTACTTGCATTTTTACATGCTTTCGAACTGTTAGGTTGGCAGAAGCTGGGACAAGTAACAGGAGCTCACTCCGTTATGCGGCATTAGGGATGTGAACTGCCAAACTGCCTAGCCTTCTGATCAACAAGCTCATTGTCTTAGTCACTGAACCACCATGTCTCTTTTGCTATTTCTTAAGCTTGCTCTTTCAACTAAAAATCTCATTGTACTGAACATTTCAAAGGAATTGCTCCTTCAAAAGCTTTTAACCCATCCATTTGAATCCCAGATAAGGTAGCTCCAAGATGTCTCCAAGAAGACATCACACTAGAAAATGATAGTTTTTTTTAAAAAAAAATCAGCATTCCTGAAATCTCAATAAAAAGCAAAGTGTGGACAACAACTTTCCAAGAACAGGTGTCAAAAAGGAAATAAATAAGGAATTTAGGTATCGATAAAGTGTTCTCAAGTTGGTGTCAACTCTTAATGACTACATACCTTATGATTTATCCACTGGCTCATACTTTACTAAAATCCTTGTGTGAACCCTGGTGTTTCCTCTCTTCACTTTGTAACATCTCTCATATTTTAAAGCACTTTATTTTTTCCAAAATTGGGAATCTAAGAGTATGCTACTACTGGTTTTAGAAAAAAACAACCTACATTTCTGATTGCACCGAGGAAGAACTAAATTGGAGAAGGACAAATTGAAAGCTAACTTACGGGAAAAAGTCTCTGGAAGGGTCAGATCTGAATGTGTGTGTTGGATACACGGCTGTCCTGGTGGGTATGACTCCAGCAATGAGGTAATCCCCCCATTGATAATAGTTATAAGGATACATTTTTAGCATTGACCGACCTGGTCTTTGAGTTGTTACTGCCCCAAAGTTTAAATAAAGCAGTAATAGCAGAACTGTCATCTTTAAAAAAAAATACACTGACTTTGTAGAAGGCTTACCTTTAGTACTTAAAAAGATATTTCTGATTTTTAGAAGGATTGAACCTACACGGTTCCTAATTTATGGGACTCCAAAGCTCGAATCATAGTAACTATTGGTACAATTATCTACCACACTTTTTTTTGGATTTGTTGAAGAATTATTCATGATTTTAAATACCCTCAGTTTCATCATCTGAAGTGACACATGAAAACCTTCAAAGTTCTTGGCACTAGGGACAAATAACAGCAGTGGCACTAGGGACAAATAACAGAGAGTGGCAATTATAGTGATTTTAATAATTGTAATAGAAAAAGTTATCTCCAGAAATTGTATGTGTGCATGACAGCTGCAGGTATGTGTGCACAGCAGGAGAAAACATGTTTGCCAACGTCCATCTGAGTCCTGTTATGCTTCATTATGAAATTCCGAAGGGATTGTAAACTTTTTTGTTAGAAAAAAGAATGACAGTTTGGGCTACTGGTTTTAAGGGACTGGCCTAAAAACCAGGAGACTGTGAGTTCTAGTCCCATCAAAGGCATGAAAGCTGGCTGAGTGACTTTGAGCCAGTCACTGTCTCTCATCCCAACTAACTCACGGGGTGGTTGATGTGGGAAAAATAGGAGGAGGAAGGAGTATTGAGTATTTTTGGTGCCTTGAATTATTCATAAAAATAATAAAGGCGGTATATAAACAATAAGTAAATAAAAATATATCCAAGGCTGTTCAGCACATCCTCCTTGTTGCTCACTCTTCTTCATACTTTTGCATCATGCAAAGAGAAAAGGCCAAAAAAAAAAAAAAAACCCAATATTGATCCTCCATTGCTGGGTTATTCATCGTCCATTCCCCCTTTGAAACCACTGCCCGTATTTTTCCAGATCAATTTCTTCTGCTTCTTTCACGGTTTTTAATTTAATATTGGCATGATAAAAGTAAACATTTTGAGGCTGTGTTTCTCAAACTTGGCAACCTGAAGATATGTGGACTTCAACTCCCACAATTCTCCAGCCAGCTATGGTTGAGAAAGGTTTTAGGGTTTTAGTCCAGCACAAGTCCAGTACAAGTCATAAAAACCAAAAAGTCTTGATTTCACAGACTGAGCATTAATCCAGGGCTCTCCTGTAAAAATCAAAAACCAAACAAATGCCAACATTTCCACAAAAGTTACATACATAATACACAATAACAAAGTTGGGAGGGACCTTGAAGGTCTTCTAGTCCAACCCCCTACTCAGGCAGGAAACTGTATACCATTTCAGACAAATCGTTGTCCAATCTCTTCTTAAAAACTTAAAAACTTCCAGTGTTGGAGCATTCTATAGGCAAGTTGTTCCACCGATGAATTGTTCTAACTGTCAGGAAATTTCTCCTTAGTTCTAAGTTGCTTCTCTCCTTGATTAGTTTCCACCCGTTGCTTCTTGTCCTGCCTTCAGGTGCTTTGGAAAATAGCTTGACTCCCTCTTAGATATTGGGATACTGCTATCATGTCACCCCTAGTACTTCTTTTCATTAAGCTAGACATACCCAACTCCAAAACCATTCTTTAATGATCTTTCTTGCTTTTCTCTTCACTCTTTCTAGAGCAGGGGTGTCAAACTCAAGGCCCAGGGGCTGGATCTGGCCCATGGGATGCTTAGATCTGGCCTGCAGGACCACCTTGGAAACAGCAAAGATCTGGCCCGCAGTGCCTCTGCCAGTGAAAATGGAGCTCAGGAGGGCTGCCGGTGGCTCAGGAGCCCATTTTTGCTGGCAGAGCACTTGGACCACCACAGGAACCCCCAAAAAGAGTTACGTCAAGCTGGCCACACCGATCCTGGCCACACCTGTTAAATATTCATTAGTATAGATTGCATATTCAGTTACCTTATTCTATAAAAAGCCAGCAACAGCCCTGCTGCGTCCTGATTGGCTGAGACGCAGCAGAGGCTGTTGCCGGCCGCAGATCCTTACTGATTGGCCGAGGCACTGACGTCAGCGGTTGCTGCCCAGTCCTCGGCCACCGATTGGTTGACTTAGTTATATAAATACCTTTGGCGCGCGGTTTGCCTTTGAATCGCTGTCACTTCGTTCTTCTGCATAATAAACTGGTTGTTGTTCGGAAACCCTGGCTTCTGCGTTTTCCCTCACCTCAATCCACAAAAACACCCACCCCAGTCTCCAAGATCAAACACAACTCTGATGTGGCCCTCAATGAAATTGAGTTGGATGCCCCTGCGCTAGAGTCTCAACATCTTTTTGACAACCAAAGCTGGATGCACTTTAGTATCTTTATCACTATTTTTAAAGGTAGCTCATTCCTCAGAGCCATCCAGAGAAATTTGCAGGTTACTGAGCTCTTTTTAAAAAAAAAAACAATTGCTGAATTTTATGAAAACATAGCAGCTGAATGAAATGCACACTATGGTTCTATAATAAGAAAGTTTCCTAGAAAGAAAAAGAAGAAGTGAAAGTCAGAAAAAAGATAAGTAAAAGAAAAACGCCAATATTTCTCAACTCCAAAATATGAAGTCCAACACTTCATGAGCAGGAAACCAACATGTCAAGATATTGCTACTTTTCTTCATTATAAATTCTTAAATATGTATCGTTACAATTCAAATGTTCAATTAAACTAGTCCATATGGAACCATATTGTCTAGTCTTGTCATTCCATCAGCAGAAAGCTAAGTCAAATAATAACTTAAAGTCAGGTGCAAGATAGAGGGGTAGAATCAAGATCACGTGAAGTGTTAATACCGCTTTATAATGCCTAGGTAAGGCCACACTTGGAATACTGCATTCAGTTTTGGTCACCACAATGTAGAAAAGATGTGGAGACTCTAGAAAGAGTGAAGAGAAGAGCAACAAAGATGATTGGGGACTGGAGACTAAAACATATGAAGAATAGTTGCAGGAACTGGGTATGTCTAGTTTAATGAAAAGAAGGACTAGGGGAGACATGATAGCAGTGTTCCAATATCTCAGGGGTTGCCACAAAGAAGAGGGAGTCAAACTATTTTCCAAGGCAGCTGAGGGTAGAACAAGAAGCAATGGGTGGAAACTAATCAAGGAGAGAAGCAACTTAGAACTGAGGAGAAATTTCCTGACAGGTAGAACAATTAATCAGTGGAACAGCTTGCCTCCAGAAGTTGTGAATGCCCCAACACTGGAAGTCTTTAAGAAGATGTTGGATAGCCATTTGTCTGAAACGGTATAGGGTTTCCTGCCTAGGCAGGAGGTTGGACTAGAAGACCTCCAAGGTCCCTTCCAACTCTGCTATTGTATTTGTAAGTAACCAGAAACAGTAGTTGAGTTCAAAGTACTGTATTACAAAATTACTACTTGCTACCTATTACACCTGAATTTGATCTACTATTGGTCAAAGCAAACTGGCATGTGATGAGTCAACAGAATTCATGGGGGACATAGATTTTCTGGGAGCATAGCACCTTCAAACTGATGACGCATTTGACCCCACCTTCGAGCTTCACCTCGTCATCTCCTACATCAAGCTGACCAATTTCATTGAACCAATATTTAAAATCTAGTACACAAACATCTTTCCAGAAATACACGATCACAATTTATCCACAGTCCTTGCTAAACTGATATATTCTCATTTGGATCTCTATTGGGGTGATGGTCCAAGGTCACATTTGACCCAAATGTGATTATTGTCTACTAGTTCTCATGAATAAATGATATATTCCAGTAACCTCCACATGGTATGTAGAATATTGGTCTATTGGTGTCTGCAGACTCTTCAACAGTCCCCCATGCTTCACCAGTCTGTTCCTTCCATGTCATCCCAACAAGGCAGGCCAGGATTATTTTTATCATAACAACTATTGGTAGTTTGACTTCTGACCTCTATTGAGCACAACATTTCTGTTGCTAAGAGAGACATTTGTGAAGTGAGCTTTGCCCCATTTTACAACCTTTCTTGCCACTGTTGTTAAGTGAATCACTGCTGTTGTTAAATTAGTAATTCACTTGTTAAGTGAATCTGGCTTCTCCATTGATTTTGCTCATCAGAACATCATAAAAGGCGATCGCATAACCCCTGGGGCACTGCAACCGTCATAAATAGGAGCCAGTTGCCAAGCATCTGAATTTTGACTACATGACCACAGAAATGCTGCAACCGTCATAAGTGTGAAATAATAGCCGGCTACGGTTTATGCTTCTGTTGCCCTCCTTTCCCTGTTCATGGTTTTCAAATCAGGAAACAAGTAACTGTGGTTTCTAAGTTAGATTTCAGAATTCCTGTCTGGGAAAGTTAAAACCTAGCCCATTTGTAGATTTCATTTTAAATTATACCTCCAGTCCGCCTCAATTAAAGCAATAAACTTTCCTCTCTGTTTTTGAAAGAAGGTCACTGCAAGGAGGCTGAGATCAAGACGCAGTTTTAAAGTGATGGTTTTGCTTTAATTCAATCCCCTCGTAAAGGAAGTATAAAGAAAAGAGTAAAACAGAGAAAGGAAAGTGGCATGTGGTTGGCACAGAAAGGAAGTAGACAGCCCCCTCACTAAAACACTCCAAAAATAGGAATCTTCCATCAAAACGCTTTTCCTTTTAAAGGGCAACATACGGACTTCAGTCTTGTGACCGGAGGCCGAAGGGCTAAATGTTTATAAGGGCACAGTATTAAGGAACACGATGCTTGGCCTGAGTGTAAACTCAGCTTAGATCATGTCTCCCCTTGTCCAATATCACTCCAAAATGTCCCCTGGACAGCAACTACTTTGCTTTGTCTCAATAACCGAATAACAGAGTTTGAAGGGACCTTGGAGGTCTTCTAGTCCAGCCCCCTTCTCAGGCAGGAGACCCTGTAACATTTCAGACATATGGCTGTCTAATCTCTTCTTTAAAACTTCCAGTGTTGGAGCACCCACAACTTCTGAAGGCAAGTCGTTCCTCTGATTAATTGCTCTCACTGTTAGGAAATTTCTCCTTAATTTGAAGTTGGTTCTCCTCTCGATGAGTTGCCCTCCATTGCTTCTTGTCCTGCCTTCAGGTGCTTTGGAGAATAGGTTGGACCTAACTGCTATCTTTTCATCCCCCTATGAGATAGGTTTAACTTACTCTTAGCTGTACTAGTGTTAAAATAATATTTCCTCTATTATTCCAGCATCCAAAACTGCAAGGTATGTAAAATTTTGTCATAAGTGGCTACTCCTAAACGGCTAATCAGTGGCTAAGACACTGAGCTTGTCGATCAGAAAGATCGATGGTTCGAAACCCTTGCACCGCATAATGGAGTGAGCTTTCATTACTTGTCCCAGCCTCTGCCAACATAGCAATTGAAAAGCACGTAAAAATGCAAGTAGAAAAATAGGGACCACCTTTGGTGGGAAGGTAACAGCGTTCCATGCACCTTTGGCATTTAGTCATGCCGGCCACATGACCACGGAGACGTCTTCACACAGTGCTGGAACTTCGACTTTGAAATAGAGATGAGCACCGCCCCCTAGAGTCAGGAATGACTAGTATGTGCGAGGGGAACGTTTACCTTTGCCTTGCATGTAGTCTCCAAGTTACAACCGTTCATTTAACAATGGTTCAAAGTTACGTTAGGAAAAGCAAATTATGACCTGTCCTCTTAATTGACCATTGCACCACCCTACAATTCAGGCACTTGGCATCCAGCTTGCATTTACAACTAATTGCAGTGTCCTGTGGTCACATGAACATGACCTGCAGCCTTTTGGGCTAATTTCCAGCAAAAAAATGCCCATGGGGAAATTTGATTTACCTAATGACTGCAGTGATTCATTACGATGATGTAAAATTGGGCCAGCTTTGCTTACAACCATGACTTACAATGGAAATTTTAGTCCCAAATGTGATCAAAGTTAAGGACTACCTGTTTAGCACAGGTAAAGCAAGGTGATCAGTAGTGGATAAGATCAGAAAACCACATGGTCATTTCAGGCTAACCCAGACACAGCTATTCACTCAAAGAATGATAAATAGCACATAAACTCAGCAACAGCAGAAAGTCAGAATGAGAAAAGGTATAAAAGTAAAGGTAAAGGTTCCCCTCGCACATATGTGCTAGTCGTTCCCAACTCTAGTGGGCGGTACTCATCTCCGTTTTAAAGCTAAAGAGCCAGCACCATCTGAAGCTGTCTCTGTGGTCATGTGGCCAGCATGACTAAATGCTGAAGGAGCATAGAATACTGTTACCTTCCCACCAAAGGTGGTCCCTGTTTTTCTACTTGCATTTTTACATGCTTTTGAACTGCTAGGTTGGTAGAAGCTGGGACAAGTAACGGGAGCTCACTCCATTACATGGCGCAAGGGATTCGAACTGCCAAAGTGCCGACCTTTCTGATCAACAAACTCAGGGTCTTAGCCTCTGAGCCACCACGTCCCCCAGAGAAAATGTATAGAAAAATGCATATTGTGATAAGTTACATCTTCACACCTGCTTTATTCATTTTAACTAAGTTCTATGCTGCCTACTATGCCAAGTAGCTTACACCAGTGGTGGGTTCCTACCAGTGGTGGGTTTCAAAAAATTTTAGAACCTCTTCTGTAGGTGTGGCCTGCTTTGTGGGAGTGGCTGGCTGGCCATGTGACTGGGTGGGAGTGGCTTGCTGGCCATGTGACTAGATAGGAGTGGCTTGCCAGCCATGTGACTGGGTGGGCGTGGCCAACTTGTAAAATTTGGTGAAACTCACTTAACAACGCTCTTGCTTAGCAATCAAAATGTTGGCTCAGAAACTCTGGCATTTGAAGCATGCAAGTCTTAAAGCTGTCAAGTTACAAGACCCTGCACCCCTAACCCTTTAGAAAAACCCCCCAGGGGTGTTCAAACTTGACAGCTTTAAGAGTTGTGGACTTCAACTCCCAGAATTCCTCCTCTCGCTCTTCATCTTGATGATGTGAGGACAGGCAGGGGGAGGGAGCTGGAACCGGTTCTAAACGGCACTGTAGATTTGTGGAACCTCTTCTATAGATGAGGTTAGAACTGGCAGGAACCCACCCCTGGTTCCTACCGGTTTGGATCAGTTCGGCCAAACCAGTAGTGGTTTGGCAGCCTGGGTCGCTGGAACCAGCAGTGGCCCAGGTCTGCCATGCCCCTGAATCAGTTCTCCAGGCAGCACCATAGGCGCCGCCATCTTGTTTTTCATTTCTGCACATGTGCAGAACAATTTTATTGCACTGTGCATGCACGCACAGTGCACGAAGCATGCACGGTGCACGCCTGAGCAAACCAGCAGTAGTTCCTGCCAGAACCCACCCCTGGCTTGCAACATCAATCTCATTATCTTCATCTCATAGCAAGTATCCCCCCCCAAATTAAGTTACTTGAGCTTCTTACATATATGTTTAGAGTCTTTACATCAGGGTTATAGCAATGTTTCTCAACTTTGGTCAATTGAAGAAATGTGGATTTCATTTTCTAGAATTCCTCAGCCAGCAAATGCTGGCTAGAAAATTCTGAGAGTAGAATTCTACACTTCTGCAAGTGGCTGAGGTTGAGAAACACTGGGTTAAGGTATTCTATCAGAAAATTCTGGGTTTTCACCCAAAATGATGTTGATCACTCCCTCCTTTAAATTTTTTTTTTATAAAAATGGTAAAATCATTCTAACATAAATCCACTAAAGACAGTGTAATAACCCTCCACCACCACCCCAAAAAAAACCCATACCAGAATCTGACAAGGCGATGTGATGTTAGGGCTCCCCCATCTGGTTGCTTAAAATAAATCATCTATGGAGCTCTGTATCTTAGTTCACAAATTATCTGTCAGCTCAAACCTAACAGGAGTTATTTGGACATCTACCGTTCATATTGTATCACCGTTAAAATAAGAATTATTATACAAATTTGTAAAAGCTTTCATATTTCTCTTAAAGGTTTTTGTAAGCGTTCAAATAGCACAAACACTACAGAGAAAAATTTACAGAAAAAAAGACAAGTTCTCGATCCAGAAATATTGCAGTCCAAACTAGTTCTTTAATGTACTGCTCCATTTTCAGTGAAATTAGGAAGAATTCTCAGTAGATAATTACTGGCAGTTTCGCTGGTATGCATTCATAATCCAATTGTTACTTTTCTCGCCAACAACACAAGATCCACTGAAAAACCCTTCACCATGGAATGTATTCTGAAACTATCCTGTAGTTTAACTATCTCCATGTAACAGAGTGAGCTTCCATCACTTGTCCCAGCTTCTGCCAACCTAGCAGTTTAAAAGCATGTAAAAAATGCAAGTAGAAAAATAGGAACCACCTTTGGTGGGAAGGTAACAGCATCCCATGCACCTTTGGCATTTAGTCATGCCGGCCATATGACCATGGCGACATCTTTGGACAGTGCTGGCTCTTTGGTTTTGAAACAGAGATGAGAACCACCCTCTAGAGTCAGGAATGACTAGCACATATGTGCGAGGGGAACCTTTCCCTTATTACTATTACTTTCTTATTTTCACCAGTGAGTACTCTTTAGTACTCAAATGGAGCTGAAATCCAGTTATGTAGCAATCTACTAGCCCAGCATTGGAACCCAAAATGGAGAAGATCTGCACAGCTACTATGTACTTTCTCTTAATACTCAAGTAGTTTGGCACAAAGAGACTCAAACTTTGCAAAAGATCAGCATACTGAAGGTGATCGACTTGGTTCATTGAAACCACCTGGATATTCCATGGCTGGGAAAGCCACAGTGAAACAGATGGCTGCCTAAATGCCCATATAACCAAGAAGGATGCAAAACATGGTGACAGATCCTTGATTGCATTGTAGCACCAGATGTTCAATCTGGGATTGAGTGTCAACTTCTGGGAAGGGAAGTGTAATAGATTGTAGTGAAGAGGTGGAACCCCAGAAGGGGGGGGGGATGTATTTCAGAGGAGTAAGAAGCAACTTGACCCAGATGTCATGAGTGAGACAAAGAGGATGAAAACAATCCCTCTCTAATAGTTCATAGAGTATATTGTACATGCAGATAGTAGAGTCCTCAGTTTCCCAATATTTTGTTTATAGGTGTGAGACAGTGGTGAAATTCAATTTTTTTGCTACCGGTTCTGTGGGCGTGGCTTGGTGGGCCTGGCGGGGGAGTGATACTGCAAAATCTCCATTCCCGCTCCACTCCAGGGAAAGGATATTGCAAAATCTCCATTTCCTCCCCACTCTGGGGCTAGCCAGAGGTGGTATTTGCCGGTTCTCTGAACTACTCAAAATTTCCGCTACCAGTTCTTTAGAACCTGCTGAATTTCACCCCCTGGTATGAGACAATAAAGACTCTTAGCTTTGGACCTGATCAGAGGAGAAATCCCAGTCCAAGCCACACAGATGAATATTTAACTCACAAAGTGCAATGGCCATTAACAAATTCTTTCCTGGCCATTTCTTCATTCTTTTTCCTGACTTTGTAGCCATGAATTCCAACATCACAGTCAGAGTTTTGGCCAACAGAACAGAGAGAGAAACTGAAAAGACTATGCTAAAGGCAAATCACTGTCTAAGAGCGGCCAATGTAGAAAGGAAGACAAGAAGGAATGCAAGAGAATTTAGGTAAGCTTTTGGTTGACCAATGGTGTGTCTAGAAATTTGATGAGGATTCTCAAAATCAGAATTGTAAGTTGACTTCAGCACAGGACATAGGAACTTGAAGTGATTCCCAGAGTTTCTTTATAGGCTAAGGTAAAGGTTCCCCTTGCACATATGTGCTAGTCATTCCCAACTCTAGGGGGCAGCACTCCTCTCCATTTCAAAGCCAAAGAGCCAGTGCTGTCCAAAGATGTCTCTGTGGTCATGTGGCCGGCATGACTAAATGCCGAAGGTGCATGGAACACTGTTACCTTCCCACCAAAGGTGGTTCCTATTTTTCTACTTGCATTTTTAACGTGCTTTCAAACTGCTAGGTTGGCAGAAACTGGGACAAGTAACGGGAGCTCACTCTGTTACGCGGTGCTAGGGATTCCAACTGCTGAACTGCCAACCTTCTGCATCTCTTTCTTTATAGGCTAGAATGATCATACTCTTGGGGATACATTGATCTCTACTGTTCTTGAATTTAGAACCCTCATGACAACCTTCATGCTTTGGAGCACTTATGGCAGTCATCTGCATCTGAAAAGGCCAATCAATTTAATACCTCCAGCTTCTTTTTTTTAAAACTCAAGACTGATGTGCTAAGGGAATACTAACATATCAGACCAGGGAGAATCCTTCATGACTGGCATGTCCATCTTCCAACGCTCATAAGCATTGCAAAATCAGCCTGCAAGTTGTTTTACATCTGCCGATCTCAATATTTTGGGAGCATCAAGAAAACCCTGTGAGCCAATCAATGTACTTCCCTCTGACCAGATGGATAGCACAAGGAATATCCTTCAGTCAATGCTCTGATTCAAAGCTTCACTCTCTTTGTTCTTTTTAACATATTCACATGCGATACACTTATATAAAATGTGGGGGAGTTTTGATTACCCATCATTTTCAACCTGTTAAAATAGATCTTGATGGGTAACAATATGGCAAAGATGTGACAGAAGTTCCTTTCCAATAACCTAGAAAAAAAATTCAATTACCAGCTGACCTGATATTATTTCCACCTCAAGATGCCGCTGCCAATGGCAGCCTTGCTGAAACGCTCTCTGATAGTTTTGTTGTATTTTATTATTCTCTGTGATTCACTTCATATTTCATATTCAAGAGACCAATTGTTAAGCATCAGGCAATGTTTTTTTTAATGGGCAGCTTTCTGTGATTACATTCGTCCTGTCTTTACAAATGCAGAACATTCAAGAAGTGATAAGACTGAGTGGCTTTGGATGCTGGCCCCGAAGGACTGCTTGGACAGTCCATCCTTAACCATAGGGGGTGAAAATTTACGCCCCTCAGAGAGTCCTCCTGGATTCGCAGCTGAAACTGGAACATCATCTATCGGCTGTGACCAGGGGGGCCTTTGCCCAAGTTCATCTGGTGCACCAATTGTGGCCCTATTTGGATCGGGAGGCACTTCAAACGGTCACTCATGCCCTTGTCACCTCGAGGCTGGATTATTGCAATGCGCTCTACATGGGGCTACCCTTGAAAAGTATTCGGAGACTGCAGTTAGTTCAGAATGCGGCCGCGCGAGCGATATTGGGTGCACCGAGGTACACCCATGTTACACTTCTCCTCCGCAAGCTGCACTGGCTACCAATTGGTCTCCAGACACAATTCAAGGTGTTGGTTATCACCTTTAAAGCCCTACATGACTTAGGGCCAGAATACCTTCGAGACCGCCTGCTGCCACATACCTCCCAGCGGCCAGTAAGATCCCACAGATTGGGCCTCCTTCAGATGCCATCAGCCAGACAGTGTCGGCTGGCGGGCCCTCGGAGGAGAGCCTTCTCTGTGACTGCTCCGACTCTCTGGAATCAGCCTCCCCTGGAGATCCGGACCATACCCACTCTCATGGCCTTCAGGAAAGCTGTAAAAACTTGGCTGTTCCAGCAGGCCTGGGGCTGTTGACCTCACTGTTGAGGTCCAGCCCTGATTAGAATGTATGTATGAGGTGTTGTTGTTTTTAAACTGTTTCCTTTGTTATGTGTTTCGTTATGCGTTTTTTCTCTTTATTTTTGTAAGCTGCCCAGAGTCCTTTGGGATTGGGTGGCATATAAATGTGTCTAATAAATAAATAAATAAATAAATAAATAAATAAATAAATAAATAAATAAAGTGGCAGTTCTCTCAGAACAATGGAAAAACAGAAACAAAAGGAGGAAACCATTGAGAAGAAGGGGTAAGCAATAAAACGCCCTCTTCCTTCACTCTTCCGGACCAATTTACATTTGATCTCTGATAAGATGGATGAAATACTTCTTTTAAATACTCATTTCCCCAAAACGCATTCCTGGTTCTATTTTCCATAGCTAAATTTAGGGTACTGTTTGCAATTCTTGACAATTTCATTGATGGTTCAGCAATATGGAGTGTCAACCCTAGAATCCTAGAATTCCAAGCCAGAGTGGCCATTGATGTAAATTTTTGTGAAATTGTCAAGATTGGAAAAGTTTAGAAGTAATAAAACGTTTTGGTGATAGCCAGCAGATGCCACCGTTTAGAAATAGACAAGATTGGAAATATTTAGAGGTAATGACGCTTTTTGGTGATTGCCAGCAGATGGCACCATTGAGATGAGTGCCTGGAGATAATTTTGCATTGGATTTCTGTACTATGAGTAGCTCTGAAAGCCTATTAGCTTATTAGCCCAATGGACAGCAAAGCAAGAGCTAAATCAATAATTCATCACTCTATTAATCCACATAATTAAGTGTTGAAGCAACTTGACAAAAAGATAAAGAGTTTTACTGAGTTAAGGGAGTTCCTTCTTTTCTTCCATAGAAACATTATGTTCACCATCAATTAAAACTACGATTTGACAAGATTTGAGCCAACATTGCGACGAGACAACATGCGGTCTCGGTTGTCCGAGACCGCCATTGATTCTTTTATTGCTACATGGTCCCCACAGACCTAAGCCGTCCCATAGAGACAGTGACAGGGAGATAAAGCCTTGCTGGTCTCAGGGACATCACAGAGTCCCTGATTGACCCAAGGGAAGCTCTCCAGACAGCCCCATGCTGACGAAGTCGGAGACAGCTCCTGAAAGAAAGCAGTGAAAGTGAGTCCATCTGGTGAGATTTTTTCTTTGAGAATGATTGCCCAAAGGAATTCTTTTGTTTAAAGATAAATTAGTCCCTTAAGCAGAGAACAAAGCAGCGCAATTTATCTTTAATGGACTGCCTTAGAAAGTTTTTCTTTCCTTTTTCTTCTTTGTAACAATGTTTTGTGGATTGAAGTGATCGAAACGTTTGCTGTTTCTCTTCGCAAGTGAACGAACTGGTTTTTTTTTTTTTGTCTTCCTATTTTTAGCTGCCCTACTTGTTGGCTTGAACTAAAATTTCTTTTATCCTAATAATTCTTATTATTTCTCATTGATTCCCATTAAAGTCATTTAAAGATTTTGGTTTTTGACAAACCTGAGACAAACGGGTGTAAAATCGAAACTGCCACTTCAAAGCCAGAACTTGGGGGGGGTGGGGGGTTGAAACATTGTATCCTTTGTTCTTTCTGTTTTTGATCTTACTGACGCTGTAACTGTAAAACTTTCAAGGGCATGGTTGTTTTTACAGATGTCTTTTTGAAACACTCTTGGCAAGGGAAGGAAAAGGAAAGAGAAAGATAGATCCCTTCCTTGTTGAGGAATGTGAAAGAACTTGTGGTTAATTCAATTTAAAACATAACATTCTATACAAAAAAGAGATTTTAAAGGATAAAGTGGTAGTAGATATTAGAACTCCCCCGTCTTCTTTCTCCTTGTTTTTTTATTTTCTGGAATCATATATCAATTTTCAGATGAGGGAACCCTAAGTTTTCAAGATTTTTTGGCTGGAATTCAAAAGATATTGGAAGGATTTGAGAGATTTGACAACAAGTTGGATAGGCTATTGTCTTCTACAGCAAAAGATGATGGAGTTGGAGACCCCAAAATTACAGAAATGAATGAAGATGGAGAAGACCAAAATAAGACAATAGATGATCTAACTGATGGAGCAAACATGGGTGAAAATCCAAAGAAGGAAATATGTAAAAGTGAATCCGATATCCTGGAGCTCTATTCCCCTGTTCAAGATATGGAGGGGGGGGAATTGATGATGATGGAGTCAAGAAGAAAAACCATTTTACAAATATGTTTGACAACTAAAGATATGTTAATTGTAATACCATTTCAAGGGCAACAAGACTATTTGAGAGATCTTTTAAGCAAAAAAGTGCTGAGATAAGTTTATAAAAACCTTACAAAAGAATTAACAAGAGGACTGATGCAACAATTGACAGACAAAATAAGACTGTTTTCCTACTGGAAAGACACAGCCTGATAAACGAACTGTTGATGGGGAAAAAAAACTTAATTAATTTTTGGTGACTAATAGCTAGGAATTCTAGTACTTTGTAGATTCCTTTAGATCATTTTTAAATGTGTTTTTTCATTAACAAGTAACTCATTATGATATTAACAATGATATAATAATTCTAACTAGTAAAAACATCTTGGATATAAATAGCAAACTGGGACCTGGGGAAAAAAAAATTTTATGAATATATCTAACAAACTTTTGTTTAGATTTGCTATAAAGAGGTAATTTTTCTTGGGTCTGCCGAGAGGAGAGGTCATATAAACAGTAAACAATCTTTAGTTACATATAACAATAATGATGACAATAATGAAATAATAATCTTGACTAGTAAAAGCTATTTGGATCTAAACTGCAAATTGGGACCTGGGAAAAAGACTTATAAACTTTTTAAGCAATAAAATTTTGTTTGGATTATGTATAAAAATGATTTTTTTCTTGGGTCTGATGAGTGGAAATGTGATATATATAGCAAATAATCTTTAATTAACTACAATAACAACAAAGAAATGTTAACGGGTAATGTTTAACGGGATCTACACGTGCTGGCAGTAGGGGGTGGGGAAATGCTTAGATATTTTATTAATTGATTTCTTTGTTAGAATATGTCATAAATTGTAATATTACAGGAGGTTTATTGAAATTGCTAATAAATGCCAGTAGGTAGTTATGTTTTTTAAATACAAAGGATTTCAGATAAAAAGCATGTTTAAATAATTTTAGTTGAATGAAAATTGTGATACATTGATAGTAGTAAAATATATGAAGATTTCAGATGTAAATTGTATAAGTCAATATGAAGGAAGTATATGTAATGATTGTGGTTGAAATGCACAAAAACTATTTGTAACCAATCAACATGCTTTCTACAATGAAAGATGATTCTTTATATACATATACATATACATATAACTATATATATATATATATAGAATTTGGTGGATATTAGAATTCCTGCCTTCTCATTGTAAGGTATCTGATAAATATTGCTGGGCTCAGAAAGGGCATAATTTGGCATGCAGCTTGGATTTTGTACAATAAAGCTTGTGTTTTTAAGTACATACCTTTTAATTACATACATGGAATTTACTATGTATCTAATACTTGGAATTTGACAAGATAGTATAAATGGATTCTTTGTGCCTTTATTATGGCTAAAAAATGATGCTGCTGCATTGCAAAGATAGCCCCTTCCACTCTATGGATTAAAGATCTGATTGCACATAGATAAGATAATCTTTATTGTCACTTTTTCTGTGTACACACTGGTGCACTTTAAAAATGAATGTGTATATACAGTGTCTGTGTGTGTGTATGTGTATGTATGTGTACATACACACATACACACATACACACATACATACACACACCTACACACCTATACACCTACACACCTACACACACCCCTTTGGTGAAGTATATACTCACCAAAGAATGTATCCAGTGAAATTTTCATGACATTTACTGATATTTTTAGAGCACAAAAAATAAGGCTAACAAATAATGAATAGAATAGAGCAGAGCAGAACAGAACAGAACGGAACAGGATTGCCTGCAACAACTATTGAAGGACAACGCCAATGACAAGCCACAATACTATCACCTTTACCCTCAGGGAAGTCACTCCTTGCATTTATGGACTCCCAAAAATCCACAAACAGGGAACTCCACTCAGACCAATCGTCAGCAGCATGAACTCATTCACTTAGAACATTACAAGACATCACCACCCATCACATCAGCAATTCACAGCAAAAACTAAAAGTGGATCCTAATGAAACAATAATTTCTTATGTCACTCCACTTTTCACCTGTATTCCAACAGCTGAAGCAAACAAGGTAGTGAAAAAATGACTGCTACAAGACAGTACATTAGGGAACAGAACTAACCTCAGCCTAGACCACATATGTGCCATGTTGGATCTCTGCCCATCCACTCTGCCCGACTATTTCAAATACAATGAAGGTTTCTACAGACAAAAACACGGCTGTGCCATGCGTTCATCTGTGTCCCCTATTGTGGCCAATCTCTACATGGAAGAGGTAAAAACCAAAACTCTAAACTCCTTCATATTAACTCCACCCATTCACTGGTATAGGTGTGTAGATGACACTTGGGTCAAAATTAAAACACAGGAAGTGGAAACCTTCACCAAGCACAAACAGATTAAATTCATACAGGAAGATGTAAAAAAAATAGTCTTGCCTTCCTGGACTGAGCAGTACACATCAGGGAAGACAGAAGCCTCAACAATGTATACAAAAATCCACACACATAGATCAGTATTTATATTTTGATTCTCACCACCCACTGGAGGACAAACTAGGACTAATAAGAACCCTACACCACTGGGCTCAAGGTTTGTCTACCAGCATAGTGGGAAAAGAGAAAGAACAAAAATACATTAAGGAAGCCCTCAGAACTTGTGGCTCTCCTAACTGGGTCTTCCTTAAATCCACAAAAACACCCAGTAGGAGCTCCTTCATAACAGACAAAGAAGAGAGCAACAAATGGATCGACATTGTCATTCCATCTGTTGCAAGAATATCTGAAAAACTCAAAAGAGTATTTTCAACCAGCACAACATCAGTGGTGGATTCCTACCGGTTCGGCTGAACTAGTAGCTCTGACTGCAAGCAGAGAGGGAACTAGTTCTTTGTTTATGTGAAAGTGGGCCCACCCACTGCCTCCAGGTTATACTGATCTTTATTTCTGCTTCCGAAACCCAACTGATCAGTGGCGGCAGATTGAATTGACACTCCTCAGCTGTTTTCCTTGCTCCCTTCCTTGTTTGCAATGTGGGAGTTCAATTTTTGCTAAACTGTGCAAGTGTGCGTGAAGCAAACCAATTGTTCAACAGGTAGGAACCCACCCTGCACAACATACATGCATATTTTAAAACCAAGAATACACTAAGGTACAAGCTTGCCCATCCCAAAGACAAAACCCCAGAAGCAAACAAAGCAATATGCATGCAGTGTAATGCAGTGAGACATGTGCAGACTTGTACTTTTGAGAAAACAAAACAGCCACCTCACAAACACATGGCACAACCAGGGGTGGGTTTTAACCGGTTCGCAGTGGTCCCTGCGAACCGGTTGGTTGGCGAACCTGGAAGTAAGTAACTTCCGGGAACGGCGAAGGGCGCGCCTGCCCGCCCGCGGTCCTTACCCAGTTTTGACGAGTTCTGCGCTTCTACGCATGTGCAGGACACATTCAGCGCCTGCGCAATCCTCCAGGAGCAGCTGGAGCGTCACGCAGACGCTAGTACGCATGCGTGCACCACACGCATGCACGAGGACGCCGCCGGCCCCGTTCCAACCGAACCGGTTGGAACGGGGCGAGAAACCCACCCCTGGGCACAACATAGAACAAACTCATCAGGACAGGATTCAGCAGTCCACCTACCTCTGAGAGACAAAGGCCACTCTTTTGAAGACAGCAAAGTTCACATTCTGAAAAAGGAGTCAAAAAGGCTACCTATGTTAAAATTGAACAGCCCTCTCTCAATGGATGGGGAGGGATATGACACCACCTATTTCCTATTTATAACACAGTCCGTTCAGCAGTCCCAAGAAGATTCCACACTCATTTAAACTCTGATTCAGGTGACGGTGGATACAAGTAACCCCCCCAAGTGGCCTCAATGACTCTCAGAGTAGTAACAACCAGATAATTGTAAACAATACAAATCTTTCCATTCCCCATCAGTCAGTCAAAATTGAAGAAGCTTTTTGGATGAAAAGCAAAATGTTTTCAAAGAAAAAACAACAAGAAAGTCCAAATGCCTTTTGGAAAAAGTACCTTGGGGTAACCATGACCCGGATGACGGAATATCTCCATAGACACTACTTGAACATTAAAAAAAAAAGATTGGCAACATCAGGGAAGAGCAAAATTGGTTGGAAACCAGGGAAAGCTAACTCAGGGAATAAATCCTGAGCAAAGTCAAATGTGAAAGCTGTCAACTTGTAAAGTGTATCCATGACTATTATCAAGTTGACATAGGAAAAGGGAGGAGAATTCCATGCATACCTTTGGCCAGAGTCAGGTCTCATATTCCTACAGCTGGCGTGTGAAATGCTCATGTTCATAGCCTGCCACAGCACCTTGTTGGTAGATGTGATTTATGACACAGACAGAAGGGAGGGGGTACAGTTCAGTTCAGTTCAGTTCAGTTCAGTTGAGTTTATTTATAGGCCGCCCTTTTCCCTGAGGGGACTCAGGGCGGCTAACAACTTGTATGGGAGGGGAAGACATACAATAACATAAAAACACAATATATAATTAAAACCAAGCAACATTCATACAACATTCAGGTGGGGGCGGACTATGGTCTTACCCCCAGGCCTGGCGGGATAGCCAGATCTTGAGGGCTGTGCGGAAGGTCTGAAGGGTGGTGAGGGTACGAATCTCCACGGGGAGCTCGTTCCAGAGGGTCGGAGCTGCTACTGAAAAGGCTCTCCTCCGCGTAGTTGCCAGCCGGCACTGGCTGGCAGATGGCACTCGGAGGAGGCCTAATCTACAGGGGTAAAGTTCAAGCGCAATTAAGCGAAAATCAGTTTCGGCTCCACAGATGAACATGCCAAAACGTTGATTCTAATAAATGACTGGATTTCTTTTCAACTTTGTCTCGAGGCTCGTAAATTAATTAGGTTATTTTTGGAAACTTCACAAGCATGTATCAGATACGTTGCTATCTTTCTCAATTTGCCTCCAGCCATTTAGAGAACTCAAAATGCAACTATGACTCAGATGACTCAGATATGTGCACTAAGAGCTCGGTGTTATGGAACAAGAGGGCATTTGTTGGTCAAAAAAGGAGATTCTGTTCCTGTGGGAATAATGCTAGAAAGATGAGGATGAGGATTTGGATTGATTGATGATGATGATGATTTTTGCAGTTGATGCACAAAATATTATCAACCCTGAGTAATGGTATGTACCTGCTAGTTCTTGGGACTAGAAGCAACAGCACAAATCACAATAATTTTAATAATTACAACAGAGATATAATCACCTCCCAAATGATTTACATACTGTAAAGTCTAAAAACTGCACTTAAGTCATCAAGATGCCAAAAGGAGACTTAAGAAGAGATTTGGAAAAATAACAATTTTTATTTGTACAATGAAAAGAACTGGGTGGACTTATTCCAAGGCATATAGATAACAAACATGTGAGGGAAAAGCCACACCTATTGTAGCCCCAATGTATTATACCCAAATTTAGGCAATCAGAGACAAAGGTTCATTACCCAATATGGGCAATGACTTGCCCATGCTCCCCTTATGCATGGAGCATTCTTTGTCCATGTTCTGTCCATACTTTTTGTTATCTTACAGAGCATTCTTTGTTCTGTTAACTATGGAGCAAGATTAAGGTGACCAGATTTTCAGATTGGTAAAGAGGGACACCATTGACTGGGGGGGGGGGGGGCGGCGGATTGATTAAAAATTTTATATTTTGTCAAAAGGTCACACAAGGCGATTATATGACCCCAGGACACTGAAAGCATCATAAATATGAATCTGTTGCCAAACATCAAAATTTTGATCACGTGACCATGAGGATGCTTCAACGGTCGCTAAGTGTGAAAATGGTCACTAAGTGTGAAAAATGGTAATCGGTCATTGTAACTTTGGTCACTAAATGAACTGTTTGAAAGCTAAAGCTAGCTTGCATTATGCTAGCTTACATTTTCAAGAGAGAGAAGCTAAACTCCTTATTAGAATTGAAATAGAAATGAGTAGAGTAGAGTAGAGTAGAATAGTTTATTACCCAAGCGTGATTGGACACACAAGGAATTTGTCTTCGGTGTACATAAATAAAATAAAATACAATACATTCATCAAGAATCATAAGCTACAACACAGTGATAGTCTCTCTCTCTCTCTCTCTCTCTCTCTCTCTCTCACACACACACACACACACACACACACACACACACACAAATACAAACACACAAATACACACACACTCCTCCTCTGGATTCAATGGGATTTAGGAAATCTCCCACCCTCACAGACTCCCCCTTTCTTTCTCTCTTCCCTCCTCTGGATTCAATAGGGTTTAGGAAATCCCCCCACCCTCATACACTCCCCCTTTCTTTCTCTCTTCCCTCCTCTGGATTCAATGGGGTTTAGGAAATCCCCCCACCCTCATACACTCCCTTTCTTTCTTTCTCTCTTCCCTCCTCTGGATTCAATGGGGTTTAGGAAATCCCCCCACCCTCATACACTCCCCCTTTCTTTCTCTCTTCCCTCCTCTGGATTCAATGGGGTTTAGGAAATCCCCCCACCCTCATACACTCCCTCTTTCTTTCTCCCTTCTCTTTCCTCTTTGTCTCTTTCTGTCTCTCATCCTCTTTCTCTTTGTCTCTCTTCTCTTTCTCTCTCCTTCTTTTCCATTCTTCTGTCACTTTCTTTCTCCTTCTCCCTTCTCTCTCCTCTTTGTCTCTTTCTCTCAGTCTCTCTTATCTTTCTCCTCCTTTTCCATTCTTCTATCACTTTTTCTCTCCTTCTCCCTTTTCTCTCCTCTTTGTCTCTTTCTTTCTCTCTCTTACCCTTTCTTTCTTTCTCTCTCCTTCTTTCCCACTCTTCTGTCACATTCTCTCTCCTTCTCTGTCTCTTTCTGTCTCTCTCCCCTCTTTTTTCTTCCTCTCTCCCACTCTTTTATCACTTTCTCTCTACCACCCAACCTGTCCCCATACTTATCTTCGACTGATCATGTTTGCAATAATTTACCTTTTCTAAATAGGCGTAGTTCCCTTACCAGATCCCTCGCTCAATCAAACACACACACACACACACACACACACACACACACATGCAAACCATTTTTCTCCAAACTTTGGTCACGGCATGGTTCTGACTTCGGCTGGTGGGAACAGCTTTCCCCTTTCCCCGTCCAGTTTGGCAACAAATCTAGCGGAGGGCTGTCCCCATCCCCGGTGACGGGGCGGAGCGAGGATAGCGAGAAGGCAGGCTCGGCTCTTCTTGGCTTCTGCCTCTCCTAGCAGCATACAAGAAACCCCGCGATCTCCGGTCACTCTTAACTTAGATACGGAAACGGCCAATAGGAACGGCTCATGGTCACAGATCAAAAGAGGAGATCGCGACGGAGAAAGAGCATACATTAGCGCTGCCCTCCCTCCCTTCCCTACTTCTGCGCATCTCGAAACCACCGCGTAAACAGAATTTGCCCCGACGTTTTTCCCACGGACAATGAGCTCTCCCTCAGACCTTTTACGATACAGCCACGCACTGCCAGACTCCAAATAAGTTCTAACTAGGTTACCCAGCCCATGCGAGCTAGCAGCTGATGGGCAGGGGAACGAATGAGCGGCTCACTCGTTCCCCGCCCATCCACCCGCTCACACGCTACAGTAGCCAGCCCAACTAAATTGTAAAAGAGGGAAAAGCGGAGAGCCTACCCTGGACGGGATCTCTTCCTCCCCCACCCCCACCCCCACCCCGGTCTCCCGTCTGTCTGCTGGGTTCCTCTGCGCCCTGCGATGCCCGTCTGGGTTGGCTTCCTTGGACACTCAGCCTCCACCCCCACTTTCCCTCCAACCAACTGTCAGTTTATTCTTCGCTACAAACAAAACACGGGGAAGCCGGCGAAGCATCCCCAAAGCAAAGGACGGGTGGGAAGCGGCTGGCCAGTATGTGAGAAGGCAGGCTGGAAGTGGCTGTGGAATGGAAAAGAGGCGGCCACGGGTATCGGTTCTCCTTGCGGTAGATAAGGGAGGTTCGTAGCAAGGGTCCGCCGGCAGGTAGGCTTGGGCGGGTGTTAACTTTCTAAGCAATTCGGAGAACCAGTTGTTGGAAGAAATCCCCTTTTGCTTTTTTCCCACGTTACAGGGCTAATCCTGTAAGGAAGGCAGGAAGGAAGCCTAATCTTTATTGCCCTGCTTACAGAAACTGCCTCTCTGGTTAATCCTTATTTCATTGTAACAGCTAAGGCGAAGCACCTGTCGACCTGAATGACCTTGAGTTGGCCACGCCCTCCCAGTCACATGACCTCTGAGCCCCGCCTTCCCAGCTGGTCATTAGGACAGAGAACCAGTTGTTAAATTATTTCAATCCCACCACTGGTTCTCACTATCCTCCCCCCATGCGGATGGCTGATGTTCGGACTTGATCGAGGCCAACCGCCTCACATACCAACCTGTTGAGGGCATTTGAAGATGCAACCCACATGACACCTTAGGGAGTTGCAGATTGGACATGGGCTAGGGTAACTGGAGGGAGGGGGCTGGGCAATCATTTGATATGTACTTGTTTGCGCCTTTTTGGCTTAGATCTTGCTTTCCTTTGCTTTCAATTCATATCTAGTAAAAGTACTTTATCTTTATTCAAATGGAGTTGAGGTTTTTCTTAGAAAAAAATAAATCACTTTCTTGGAATAATGAAACACCTTTCTTTCCTGTGGGTGGGTGGGTGTGGTTACACTATCTGACTGGACAAGAAAATTGATTCTAACTCCTCCTTTCGGTTTAAATCAGCAATATGAATTGAACTGTCTTACTTACTTATAAGAGCTTCCCCTCAATCTGTCATCGGCATCCTCCTTGGTTTAAGATTTGGTTTTTCCTCTCTGCTCTAAATAATTTACAAAAGCAGAGATATTCAAACATGGGGAACGCTTTCGTTGCCTACCGTGGTCATGTTGTCACTGCCGTTACTGTTACTGTGGCTTCTGCTATTGTATTTTGCATCGGTAAGTCATCCAAACTCTAATATTGCAAGCTAGATAATGATTTCATTTCTACTGAGGAGTTTGTTTGTTTGCATTCCCGTTCTTTCCCCCACCCCACCCCACCCTGCCTTTTTCTGTGGGATAGCAGCAGCCAGGTTAGTGAAGGGGGTTGGGCTGGCTCTGGTGAGACCCAGGTTGCAATCCTCTCTTAGCCACAAAAGCTCCTTGGATGGCTTTGGGCCCTTTGCCTTCTCTCTCAGCCCAGCCTACCTCACGGGGTTATTAAGTGGGTTTTTTTTTCCTGCGAGACCGGTCTACCCAATCGGAATGGGACTGTCCTCCTTGTAGCTTTCGCTGCCCTTTGTTTGCCCCCAGGGTTTCTCCCCCAGTCATTCATCTCTACCATTTCATCTCCGCTGTTAGGACCCTCGCTATTTGCCCTAGGCAATGGGACCCATCCTCTTCCGTCCCTGGCCCTTCGCCACAGGCCATTGGGAGAAATACTGTTCCTTTTGGGCTCAAGAGACAGTTGATCAACAGCCAATTGGAGGAAGGGAAGGGAGAAAGAGAGAGGGAGGGAGGGAGAAAGTGTTCTGTGTCAAGCTTCCAGTTGTCTTGGGTTCTTTGTATCCTAATTATTCTAAATTGCTCTAGTCATGTAATCTAAATTGCTCTAGTCATGTAATCTAACTACACTGTAAAACTCAGTCATATAGCCTAACTTAGATTTACATCCTTCCTGGTAGTATTTCTGTTTTGTTTTGTTATCTTTTCCCTTCTCTGTTTGCTTAATTGTCCATTTGGTCCCCTTATTAATAGCACAAAAGGTGTGAGGATTGCTCTGGTATTCAGAATAGAGCAGTGATGGCTAATCTTTTTCCCATCGTGTGCCAAAAGCAGGGGGGGGAAGCACAGGGGGGGGGGGTCGTTCGTGGGCATGACCACACCCATAATTTTATAGGTTCACCTTCACGGACATAGAGCATAGTTACGTGCTGATTCCTGGAGGAGACGGGAATTTATAGATACATAGATTTATATAGAATAACAAGTTTCTACTTTAATGCGATAATACTTATTACTTTTTATTTATTATTATACCCTTCAAATTCTATATCTATTGATGGGATAATTTTCTTAGTTTAGCTTTGGAAGGAAAAAGGGTTTATCTCTGTTGAAAAGACATGAACTTGGGAAAATTTACTAGTTGGGACTATAAATTCTTGAAATGAGTCAGACAAGGCTACTGTTTTTTAAAAAACTGCTGTGGCTTACATAAATTAAGAAGAGAAATTGTATAATAATAGATATGTTAAATATGGTGGTAAGAAAATGAATGATGGAATGTTTGTATTAAAAGAGTTTTGTTTTTTTTATAAAACACACACACACACACACACACACACACACTCACGAATTATAACCTCAACTTTTAAAATAATATTGGCACAAGTTTTTTAAAAAGTATCGCATTTATTAGAGGGAGTTAAGTTCTCTGTCTCTGTCTCCCCCTCTTTCATTATACTTCTTTCTCCCTCTTTCCCTATGCTGTTAAGGTTCAATATGCTGCTTGTAGCATTTCAAAACTCCTGTTTTTTCTATCTGTGAGATATCCTGGTAGTACCCTTTCCACATACAAACTGGCAAATTAACTTGCTCCCAAAGATAGAAATGGTAAGTAGAACTAACATAAGGAACATTCCATCAATTCCATGGGGACATAACCAGGATATGAATATTTAAATTTGATACTTTAATACAATCACCATCTCAATGTAATAAAATACCAATTTGAGGTAGCCTGAATGTGTTTTCAAAATGTGATGTATACCTAAGATTGAAACGTGTTGGGGAACCTTACCACAGAAGCATGGTGAACTCTTAATAATACACATTTAAGCTTGAGCAAAGATAAAAGAGAGGAAAAATGCTCTCTCGGCACAAAGAAATCTTCCCCAACATTTGGGGGGAGAGAGAATGCGAAGGATTTTTTAGCTTGGACCTGAAGCAACTCTAAACTCAACACAGAATACTTTCTCCCTCACCCTCTCTCTCTTTCTCCCTTCCCTTCCTCCAATTGGTTGGCAGCCAAGTTTCTCTTGAGCCCAAAAGGCCAGGGTGAGCAGTATTTCTCCCAATGGCCCGTGATGAAGGGCCTGGGATAGAAGAGGCTGGGTCCCATTGCCCAGGGCGAACAGCTAGGATCCTAACAGCAGAGGTGAAGTGGTAGAGGTGAATGACTGGGGGGAAAACCCTGGGGGCGAACAAGGGGCAGCGAAGGGCATGAGGAGAACAGTCCTAGACCTTATGGGATGGAGGATACTGCTTCTGCTTTCGCCTTTCAGCCCCAATCCAGGAACCTTCGCAGGCAGTCGCTTTCACGACAAACTATTCATGTTTTACTGGCAAAGAAATAAAGGGAAACTAGTGTAAATCTATTTAGCTCTCTTCAGCTAGCCATACCCTTCTGGGATTCGAACCCGGGCTGCTTGCATATTAGGTAGATGTATTAACCTCTAAGCTACGGGCTCTCCTCGCTTTGTTGGCTATACCAGGGGAGAGATTAAGTGTTTTTTTCTGGTGAGACAAGTCTATCAGGGCAGCCAGGTCTACCTAATTATGGGACAGAGCATACTACTTCTGCTGAAACATACATTGCTCACAGAGTTATTGTGGAGAGAAATGGAACCAAGAGATTAAGAGGCCCCATCCAGATCCAGCTTTACTTTGTGCTTGCAGTTCGCAAAGGCTGAGAACGTTGGCACTGTGAAAACCACAATTCTGAAACAGGAAATACAAGACTTTACTTTAAAAAAAATTATCCTCTCTCTCTATTCCAAAAGAGATAGAAACAGAGAAGTAAGGACCGGCCTTTTCCCATATATGAGACATGATCCGGTAGTTTTCCATCATCTTATCACCCACTCTAACTTTTAATTCCCCGAGGCAAAAGATCAATATTTATTTATTTTATTTTATTTTTTATGTAGTTAGTTTGTCAAACATGTACAAGATAACAGGTATAAGAATAAACATGGACATGAATAAAGGAAATGAGTTCAAATAAATGGGGATAGCAGGACAGGGACAGTAGGCACGCTGGTGCGCATATGCACGCCCCCTTTACGGACCTCTTAAGAACGGGCTGAGGTCTATGGTAGACAGTTTAAGGTTGAAGCTACGATGGTTTGAGACAGTAACAACGGAGTCAGGTAGAGCATTCCAGGCGTTGACCACTCTGTTGCTTAAGTCGTATTTGCTGCAATCAAGTTTGGAGCAGTTTACCTTGAGTTTGTATCGATTGTTGTATCGATTGATGGCTGCTCCCCCCCTCCCAAGGTCTCGTGATTGCATTTTGGGCCTGTATTCACATCCGTTTGCAGTGCCCCACAGTCACATGACTATAATTTACCAGGTTTTTTTTTTTGCTGGAAACCAATGCTCACATTGTTTGTTTGTTTTTTTAAAAAAAAACACTAATTGAGGAAAATGGATTTGCTTTACGACCACCACATTCAGTTAACGACTGTGGCAAAAAAATGGTTGTAAGGTCAAGTTGATCATGTGATGCCTCAGCTTGTAACCATCATGACTTACATCAGAAATCCCAGGCTTCGTTACGGTCCTATATCAAGGATCAGCTGTATTCCTCATTCCCATTTGTGATTGGTTAACTAAGGAGAGTGTTTGTTAGATCATGATCTCTTTTTTACCCCCTTAGTATACCTGGTATACAAGCCGACATTAAACCCAGATGACTGTAAGCTGCTCTTGGCAGCCTCTGAGCATGGGAGACGCCCTTGCCCGCCTGACTGGATTGGGTACCAGATGAAATGTTTCTACTTCTCAGATAAAGAAGAAACCTGGTCTGCTAGTCAAGATTTTTGCTCTTTGCACAACTCCTCTCTGGCCATTATTGAAAAGGAAGAAATGGTAAGAGGTGAAAATACCCAACTGCATTGTGGATGGTAGCAATTTCTGCAGTTCTATCAATAGTTTTTCATTTTGTGCAGGTCTGTGACCGTAGCGAAGATTGAAAAAAGGTTTGCATCAATTTTCGTTAAGAGATCATCTATGGCTTTATAATTTACGACCAGTGTCTCTAACCTATGTCTACTACAGGTAGACCTTATTTAATGATTGCCCTGTTTAGTGACCATTCAAAGTGTGTGTGCAGCAGCTGCCAAAAAAAGCCAATGCAGTTCTAGGCTGCATAAATAGAGGGATAGAATCAAGATCACGTGAAGTGTTAATACTGCTTTATAATGCCTTGGTAAAGACACACTTGGGATACTGCATTCAGTTTTGGTCACCACGATGTAGAAAAGATGTGGAGACTCTAGAAAGAGAAGATCAACAAAGATGATTAGGGGACTGGAGACTAAAACATATGAAGAATGGTTGCAGGAACTGGGTATGTCTAGTTTAATGAAAAGAAGGACTAAGGGAGGCATGATAGCAATATTCCAATATCTCAGAGGTTGCCACAAAGAAGAGGGAATCAATCTATTCTCCAAAACACCTGAGGGTAGAACAAGAAGCAATGGGTGGAAATTAAACAAGGAGAACTGAAGAGAAATTTCCTGACAATTGGAACAATTACTGTAATCAGTGGAACAACTTGCCTCCAGAAGTTGTGAATGCTCCAACACTTGATGTTGGGTGACCATTTGTCTGAAGTGGTGTAGGGTTTCCTGCCTAAGCAGTGGGTTGGACTAGATGACTTCCAAGGTCCCTTCCAACTCTGTTATTCTAGTCTAAAGTTACTTTTTTTCCAGATTTCATCTTTCCAGCTTTTTTTCTACTGTAGCTTTTTCACTTCTTTTTGTTCTGTGTTCTGGAACTGAGTCCAGTAAACACACCAGCCTCTCCTTTTTTTAAATAGCTGCACCCCTTTTAAAGGTAACAGCTCCTTTTTCTCCTGGGTGGAGAAAACCCTTCAGGGAAAGGAAGCAAGAGAAAAAAGCACAGTCGCTTTGCAACCTCTACTGGGATATATTGAAGTCATTGATATTAGGACTGATTGGCACTCTGATTTTACTCTAAAAGGGGCCTTTGAAGTCTATGGGGTGTAAACACAGCAGCTCTCTGCAACTATTTCAAATAGCTGCATCTTTTCTTGGGATTCTGGGACAGGAGCTGGCTTAAGGAGCTGAAGACATACTGAATTCATGTTCTGGAATGCTTTAGGGAAAATGGAGCAAATGGTCTTTGTATCCTTGTATGAACTCCTACATAATATATAATCAAACAATATTATAGACTCTAAATGTTGGTGATTTGATTATTGAGGAAATGGGTAAATGGTTAAAACATATGTATACTTGGGGGTCTGTAAACATTTCAGAGTGATTTAATGTAATTTAACATTTATTCTGTCCAAAGGATTTTGTGCAGCGTTACAAAGATAGCATTTCCCACTGGATTGGCCTCCATCGAGACCCGAACCAACCCTGGAAATGGGTCAATGGAAATACTTCAACGTGAGTCATCCTTTCTCTCTTACGTCTTCACTTAAGGAGTAGTGAGATGGGCGGCATATACATTTAATAAATTAATTAAATAAACTCTACACCAGCCAAATGCTGAAAAGAAATGGCGTGCAGTTTATTCATCATCCAGGGTGTTCTTACATCAAGCACAAATGCACAGCATTTTTTCATAAATTCCATCTTTGTGCCTAAAACTAGAGAATTTCAAGAATGGAAGCAAGCCATTGAGATGTAGAGATTAAGTTGTTGGGCTTGAGAAACCCAGGTTAGATCTCTGCTCAACCATAAAAGACTTCAACTCCCAGAATTCCTCCTCTCACTCTTCATCTTGATGATGTGCGGACGGGCGGGGGGAGGGAGCTGGAACTGGTTCTAAACGGCACTGTAGATTTGTGGAACCTCTTCTATAGAAGAGGTTAGAACTGGCAGAAACCCACCCCTGGGTTGAGAGGAAAACAAGGCTATGGGGACATGGCAGAAAGGAGATATTGCTAGAGTAAGTTGATAGCATGGTTAGATGCTATACTGGTATCCTATTTTCTTCACTACCAGTTCAGTAGCGGGAGTGCACGCTCTCTAGGCAAGCACAGAAGGTCCGTGATGATGTCTGGGTGGGTGGGTGGAGTCTCGCGCTGCTGCCACTACCAGTTCACCCAAACCAGTGCGAACCGGCAGAGTACCAGCTCTGGTTAGATGCCAGTAGGGACACAGCTTTTCATTCTTGCTGCCCTTGTGTTGCAGGTGGGAGGTCCTCGGTGATGGAGGGAACTGTGCCTTCCTGAATGACGAAGGGAGAGCAAGCTGTTCCAGGTGCCGTACCATCCATCACTGGATATGCAGCAAACCTGATGAATTCACAAGCCCAAAGATAGTTTGAAGACGTGGCTTCCAATCCACTCAACTGGAATTATCTCATAATATTGGCTAAAGTAATACATGGGCCTTACTTGCAGAGAAGTGGTGGATATGCCCAAAAACAAAAAAAATATTAGACAAAAATACATACATGGTTAGAAAAAGTGATAAAGCAACATATAGATTTAAAACCAGAAATATTTTTGTTGGGCATTTTACCGGATAAGTATAACAAAGGGGATCCATATCTGATTTGAGAAGTATTAACTGCAGCCAAAAGTTTATTTGCACAACAATGGGAAAGTGAAGAGATCCCATTCCCGAACTTCCAATTTGCACATTGGGAAGACAACTGACGGGCACTTTTAAAAAGTTAAAAACACAAAAATATAAGAAAAGGACTAATACTACAGGGAGGTTAACTAAAATGGGTAAGCTGGACCCGTGTCCAATGTTCCCTCTAATTTTTTTTCAGTGTGAGCGGAAAAGTATAGTGTTTGAGCTGCACAGTTTCATGCCTGAGCACCTAAGAGAGCAACAGTTTGAACTGCTGTCACGTCTGCTGGACATTTGCGCAACATTCCAAGCGTCAAGCGCCGATTGCTAGCAAGGTTTCAGCCTGATGAATGCCAGGCATGAAAAGTGCCACTCAAACACTATACTTTTCCGCTCACACTGAAAAAAAAAAGGCTCTCTGCTCAGCTTTTAGATTGTTAGACTGGCTAGAGAGAGACATGGCACCAACCAGCCTGGCATTTTGCAGGCAACCCGTCCTCTCACATTCCTTTGGAATGCAACCCATCACATTTGAATTAGATTTTGCCAATTATCCTATTAAAAGATAATGCTATTATTCTAAAATATGACTAATTCAATATTAAAAACTGTAAATATTTAATGCTGATAAATAATAGCAGTAATTGTTATTTAGTATGATTAAAATCAGTATTGATATATCAATATAATAGCTATCAAAATTGACAATAAACACTAAAATAACAATACAAATATATAATGTGGAATATAAATATAATAAATATAATATATAAATGCAACATAAATGTAATAAAATAATTTATCATGAAACTCTCCCCCTTTAAAGTAGTAAGATCAAATAAATAGTCTAGCAAGTTTGGACTATATGCTATATGTTATGTTACTTAAGAATATATATACCTCAGAATCAGATACAACTTCCACATCATTTCCAACTGAGTCAATAAAATCATATGCATGCCAAAACTATTTTAAATAAAGATATGAAATGAATCAAGTATTGCATTTATTTTTCAAAATGAATGTACAATTTTTTCATTATTTAATTTTTGTACCCTATCTTTACTAACTAACGTTAACTTTAAAAAGATGTTACATCAGACTACAATACAAGTAATTAAATGAAGACTAAAATAAGTGTTTTGGCATATTGAGCTTTTTATATTTCTTTCTTATATTGCTTCCTTAGTTGAGAACTTGCTCCTCAGCTTACTTATGCACTAACTGTTTGTTGCTTTTATGGTTTATTCATTCACTGCTCCGTCTTCAGTTTTTTTCACAGGGGGCAGGGCTTCCTTCCTTCCTTCTTTCCTTCCTTCCTTCCTTCCTTCCTTCCTTCCTTCCTTCCTTCCCTCCACTCCTTTGGCCACCAATTTTGATCCAATTCGCAATTCGTATACTTTTTCTACCACCATCTCATCAAGTGGAATCACACACACAGACACACATATACACACACAGACGTTCTTTGGGGGGGGGGGTTGTTGAATTACTCCGCCTCACAGCAAAGAAACGGCGCAAAGTTGGCGCAGCATGTGTTCGGCCCCCGCTTATGCCGAATCACATCCGTGGCCGGCAGGACCAGGGGTTTGCATTGCAAAGCCGCCAGTCCTCTTGCTTCTTCTCCTTCTTTGCCAGTGAAGCCGGCAAAGCTCCCGCTGGCGCCCCCGCCCATGGCAGTGGCGGTGGTGCCTCCCCCTCTGCTCAGAGCACCTCAGCTGGGCTCTGGGTTATCCCTGCCGCCGCCTCCACTTCTGCCGCTTTCCTACTAGCTCCCACGGCCTTAAAAGCATGGCAGAGGAGGAAGGGGGAGGGATAACGCGGGGGTCAGCTCAGGTGCTCCGCGTGGAGGGAGAGGCACCACTGCCACGGGCGGCTCATCAAAACAAGTCTGGGGAGGTCCTTTGCGGGCGGCCAGTTCTAGCCGCCTGCAAAGGATTTCCCCACATTTGCTTTGGTAGAAATCTCTGTGCGGCAGTTAGAAACTGCTGCGCGGGGGTTTCTTTCCACGTGCGCGGCCGCGCAGCCGCGCACCTTAGAGAGAACAGTGCCCGTGTCCCTCCTGGCTGGTCTTGACCAGCAGGGAGGTGACATGTGGCTGGCTCCAGAGGATTATTAACACCTCTCTTCGGGAGGGATCCTTCCCGCACCCTCTAAAGGATGCACTGGTGAGACCCTTCCTTAAGAAGCCTTCCCTGGACCCAGCCATCTTGAACAACTATCGTCCAGTCTCCAACCTCCCTTTTGTAGGGAAGGTTGTTGAGAAGGTGGTGGCCTTTCAACTCCGACGGACCTTGGATGAAACAGATTTCAGTCGGGTTTCAGGCCTGGTTACAGCACCGAAACTGCTTTGGTCGCGCTGATCGATGATCTCTGGCGGGCCAGGGATAGAGGACATTCCTCTATCCTAGTGCTTCTTGACCTCTCAACAGCCTTTGATAACATCGACCATGGTATCCTTCTGCGATGGTTACGGGAGGTGGGAGTGGGAGGCACTGTCCTATGGTGGTTCTCCTCCTACCTCTCGGACAGGTCGCAATCGGTGTTGGTTGGAGATCAGAGATCAACCCCTAGGCCCCTCAAATATGGGGTGCCGTAGGGTTCAGTCCTGTCCCCCCTCTTATTTAATATCTATATGAAGCCGCTGGGTGAGATCATATGCCGGCACGGGATTAAATATCACCAATATGCGGACGATACTCAACTGTATCTGTCCACCCCGTGCCAACTCAGCGAAGCAGTGGAAGTGATGTGCCAGTGCCTGGAGGCTGTCAGGGTCTAGATGGGAGCGAACAAGCTTGCACTCAATCCCAACAAGACCGATTGGCTATTGATGCTCCCTCCAAAGGATGGTCCGGACATTCCACCTCTTAGCCTGGGGGGTGAAATTATACACCCCTCAGAGAGGGTCCACAATTTGGGTGTCCTCCTGGATCCGCAGCTGACGTTGGAACATCATCTGTCAGCTGTGACCAGGGGGGCCTTTGCCCAGGTTCGCCTGGTGCACCAGTTACGGCCCTATCTGGACCGGGAGGCCCTTCAGATGGTCACTCATGCCCTCGTCACCTCAAGACTGGATTACTGTAACGTGCTCTATATTGGGCTGCCCCTGAAGAGTGTTCGAAGACTGAAGTTGGACCAGAATGCAGCCGCACGAATGATATTGGGTGTACCTAGATACACCCATGTTACACCTATCCTCCGCAAGCTGCACTGGATCCCCATTGGTCTCCGGACGCGCTTCAAGGTGCTAGTCGTTACTTTTAAAGCCCTACATGGTTTAGGACATGGCTACCTGAGAGACCGCCTCCTGCCATTCACCTCCCAACGACCAATAAGATCACACAGATTGGGCCTCCTCCGGGTGTCGTCGGCCGGTCAATGTCGGTTGGCGGCTCCCCGGGGGAGGGCCTTCTCTGTAGCTGCTCCGGCCCTATGGAACGATCTACCCATAGAGATCGTTGAAGGGCATTAAAACCTTGCCTTTGTCATGGTCTGATCACTTCCTGCTGAGGCTTGACTTTCGGAAGCCAATCCCCCACTGTAGGGAGGAGGAACCGATTAGGTGGTTCCGCCCCAGGCGCCTGATGGACCCAATGGGGTTTCAGACGGTGCTTGGAGAAATACCTGACACTATCGTCCACAATCCGGTGGAGTCCTTAGTCACTGCTTGGAATACAGCGGCGGCGGGGACTCTAAACCGGATTGCGCCTTTGCGACCTCTCTGCGGCGGCGGATCCAGGAGGGCTCCTTGGTTCACCGAGGAACTCTGGGAGATGAAGCGCCAAAAGAGATGCCTAGAGCGCTGCTGGAGGGCCAGTAAATCTGAGTCAGACCGAGCACTGATGAGAGCCTTTATTAGAGCCTATCTCGTGGCAATACGGGCGGCGAAATGTTCGCATTTTGCCGCCCTTATTGCATCCGCCGAATCGCGCCCAGCCGCCCTGTTTCGAATAACCCGCTCCCTCTTGAAAGGGAGGGATGCGGGTGACCCTCTGCAGGGTAGAGCTGAGGAATTTGTTCAGTATTTGATGGATAAAGTCGCTCGGATTCGGACAGAGCTGGATTCCAATTGCACGATACCAGCCGAGGTACGGGGGGAGGATCTTGAGCATGCTTTATGGATTGAGTTTCAATGGGCTTCTCCTGATGAAGTGGACAAGGCCATGGGAGCGGTGAGTGCCTCCACCTGTATACTGGACCCGTGTCCCTCCTGGCTGGTCTCGACCAGCAGGGAGGTGACACGTGGCTGGATCCAGACGATTGTGAACACCTCTCTCCAGGAGGGAATCTTCCCACCCCTCCTAAAGGATGTGGTGGTGAGACCCCTCCTGAAGAAATCGTCTCTGGACCCAACCATTTTGAGCAACCATCGTCCAGTCTCCAACCTCCCCTTTGTAGGGAAGGTTGTTGAGAAAGTGGTGGCCTCGCAACTCCAACGGTCCTTGGATGGAGCCGATTATCTAGACTCTTTTCAGTCGGGTTTCAGGCCTGGTTACAGCACATAAACTGCTTTGGTCATGCTGATCGATGATCTCTGGCGGGCCAGGGATAGGGGTCACCCCTCTATCCTTGTGCTTCTTGACCTCTCAGCAGCCTTCGATACCATCGACCATGGTATCCTTCTGCGACGGTTGCGAGAGGTGGGGGTGGGAGGCACCGTTTTGCAGTGGTTCTCCTCCTACCTCTCGGACAGGTCGCAGTCGGTGTTGGTCGGAGGGCAGAGATCGACCCCAAGGCCCCTCAAGTATGGGGTGCCACAGGGTTCGGTTCTGTCCCCCCTCCTATTTAACATCTACATGAAGCCGCTGGGTGAGATCATACGCCGGCACGGGATTAAGTACCACCAATATGCAGACGATACACAGCTGTATCTGTCTGCCCCGTGCCAACTCAGCGAAGCAGTAGAAGTGATGTGCCAGTGCCTGGAGGCTGTTAGAGTCTGGATGGGAGCAAACAAGTTGGCACTCAATCCAGACAAGACCGAGTGGCTTCTGATGTTCCCTCCCAAAGATTGTCCAACTGTTCCATCTCTCAGGCTGGGGGGCGAAATTATACGCCCCTCAGAGAGGGTTCACAATTTGGGAGTCCTCCTGGACCCACAGCTGACTCTAGAACACCATCTGTCGGCTGTGACCAGGGGGACCTTTGCCCAGGTCTGCCTGGTGCACCAATTGTGACCCTACCTGGATCGGGAGGCCCTTCAGACAGTCACTCACGCCCTTGTGACCTCAAGACTGGATTATTGTAATGCGCTCTACATGGGGCTGCCCTTGAAGAGTGTTCAAAGACTCCAATTAGTCCAGAATGCAGCCATGCGAGCGATTGTGGGTGCACCAAGGTACACCCACATTACACCTATCCTCCGCGAGCTGCACTGGCTACCTATTAGTCTCCGAATCCGCTTCAAGGTGCTGGTCGCTACCTATAAAGCCCTACATGGCATCGGACCTGGGTACCTGAGAGACCGCCTCCTGCCAATTACCTCTCTCAGACCAATTAAATCACACAGGTTGGGTCTCCTCCGGATTCCATCTGCCAGCCAATGTCGGCTGGCGACTCCCCGGGGGAGGGCCTTCTCTGTTGCAGCTCCGGCCCTCTGGAACGAGCTCCCTGTTGAGATCCGGACCCTTACTACCCTCCCGGCCTTCTGCAAAGCCAGCAAGTCCTGGCTGTTCCAGCAGGCTGGGGGGAGCTGAGAAGCATCTACCTCCACGGAAATTGTGAATGTTGGTTTTGTTTTTAATATGTTGTCTTTGTCTCGTTCCCCCCTTTCCCTTGTCTTTTGTGAGCTGCCTGGAGTCCTCTGGAAGTGGGCGGCATACAAGACAAATAAATAAATAAATAAATAAATCCGGACCTGTCAGCACCTCTTCATTGGATAATCAGGAAAGAAAACCACAAGACTCCATTGATAGAAATCAAGTGTACTTTTACTAATTATAAATGAACAGAAGCGTAGCAAAGTGAAGTCTGATTATTTAGGCGCGAAAGCAAATGATATATTGTATAACCCATTCCCCACCCTTGGCATCCCATGCACAGTCCAATCATAATTCTCCCAAGTGTCAGGTGCGAGATAACTTCGAAAGGCATCAACAAGATGGAATGTCGGTGCCGTTGGCCTTGGCGGGAAACCTCCTCCGCATGCGCAGTAGAAATTCCAGAATCTTCCTCCAGCACAACAATCAGTCCCCTCCCAAATACCATGCCCTCCCTCCCCGTTTCAATGGCAGCCAAAGCAGCAGCAAAGCAGAGGCTGACATCCGGCCCTCCTCTGGAAAAAGGCGGTCAGACCTGGAAAACGAGAAAACACAAACAAACAGACGAACAACAAAAAACGGAAAGAGAAAAATAGGGGTGGGGGAAGAGAAAAAGTCAGGAAGTAGGGAAAACTAGGGCTTGTCAGGATAAGAAGAATAGAACTGGCGGAGAAGCTCGGGGGCCCGGACATGAGACTTATCGACCCACTCGGCATGAGACGGGGGAAATGCTTCCAAGCCACTAGGTACTGAATTCGGTTCCGCCGTCTGCGAGAGTCCAAATGTTCTCGAACCTCAAAATGCTGTTCACCATCAATCAATAGGGGGGCAGGTGGGAGATCCACCAGCGGACGTAAAGATGAAAAACGGACAGGCTTAATGAGATTAACGTGGAAAACAGGATACACACGGTTGAGGTGCTTGGGCAGCTGCAAGCGAACCGAAACAGGATTGATAACCTTGATGATGGGAAATGGGCCCACATACTTAGGCCCCAACTTCTTGGATTTTTGTGTAGTTTGAAGGAACTTTGTGGATAGATAAACTTGATCCCCCACCTTGTAATCATAAGGTTTAGCACATTTCCTATCAGCCTGCTTCTTATGCGTGCGATGCGCAGCATCTAAAGCCCGAAGTGCCAAAGGCCAAACATGCCGTAAATGCTCACTCCACTCAAAGATCGATGAAACCTGCGGCTGCTCAAGCAGAACTTTGGGAATAGGAACAAAATCCTGGCCAAACACCACCTGGAAAGGGGTGAAACCAGTGCTGCTATGTACAGAATTATTATAAGCCACTTCCGCATGCGGCAACAAGTCCACCCAATCATCTTGCTGGTAGTTGATGAAACAACGTAAATATTGCTCCAGAACAGAATTAGTCCTCTCACAAGCCCCATTAGTCTGAGGGTGATGGGCGGAGCTTAAGCCCTGGGCAGAGCCAATGCGCTTAAGAAATTCTTTCCAGAACACTGAGGTGAATTGCACGCCCCTATCAGAAATGATGTGATCAGGCACTCCGTGCAAATGGTAAATGTGAGAAATGAATAGTTTAGCGAGGGCTTTTGCAGAAGGAATCTTTGGGCAACGTATAAAATGAACTTGCTTGGAGAACAAGTCAGTAACCATCCATATGACTGTGTGCCCCTGGCTCTCAGGAAGTTTGACAATGAAGTCCATAGAAATCTCCTTCCACAGGGCGACAGGGCAAGCTACAGTCTGGAGCAAACCCTGTGGTTTTCCAGGCGGGCGTTTAGCGGCCACACAAACGGGACAGCTGGCGACATAAAGTTCAATGTCCTTTTTCAAAGAGGGCCACCAAAACTGCCATTTTACAAGATGCAGTGTCTTCAGGAATCCAAAGTGCCCCGCTAGCCTGGAATCATGAGCCTGCTGGAGAACCACTAGACGAAGAGAGGTAGGGATGTAAAGCTTCGCCCCAATCCTTGGCAAATCATCCCTCATGGTGCATTCACTTTGATGCTGCTGAAACCAATCATCATGAAGAAGGGCCTTCTTGAGGTCGGAAAGAAAATCCTGAGACACGTCTACCTTAGAGCGTGCTCGTTGTCTAGTAACCACAGGAGCAGCGAGGCTTGACGTGGGAACAACGGGCTGGACAACACTGAGTTTAGAGCAGTTGTACTGAGGGAGTCTGGACAAAGCATCAGCCATGAAGTTCTTCCCCCCCCCCCCCCGGGATGTACTTCAGGGTGAAATTAAAACGATTGAAATGTTGAGCCCAGTGCATCTGCTTAGGGGAAAGCTTCCTGGGAGTTCTCAAAGCCTCCAAATTCTTATGGTCAGTCCACACCTCGAACAGGTGCTTAGCGCCCTCCAGGAAATGGCGCCATGTGGCCAAAGCCCAACGAACAGCAAATGCTTCTATCTCCCAGATCGCCCAACGTCTTTCTGTGTCAGTGAGTTTATGAGAGGTGTATGCACAAGGTTGTAATTTACCTTGGTCGTTGGTCTGAAGTAATACAGCCCCCACCGCCACGTCGCTGGCATCAGCTTGCACTACGAACGGCTTGTCCATGTCCGGGTGCTTCAGGGGTAATGAGACCATACCCCTGTTGTGGTCAGACCACTGCCTACTGAGGCTAGACTTCCAGAGGCCAAACCCCCACCGTAGGGAGGAGGAACTGACCAGGTGGTTCCGCCCCAGGCGACTTATGGACCCTGTAAGGTTCCAGACGGAGCTTGGGGTTATTCCTGATACTCTCGCCCACAGTTCGGCGGAGACTCTTGCTGCTGCCTGGCACTCGGCAGCATCAGAGTCTCTGGACCAGATTGCGCCACTACGGCCCCTCCGGGTCAGTGGCTCCCGGAGGCCTCCTTGGTTCACCGAGGAGCTCCGGGAGATAAAGCGCCGGAGGAGACGCCTAGAGCACTTGTGGAGATCCGATAGGTCCGAATCGAACTGGGCACTTTTGACAGCATGCACCAAGGAATACATTCGGGCATTAAGAACAGCTAAAAGAACACACATTGGTAGCATCCGCCGAGTCCCGCCCAGCCGCCCTGTTTAGGATAACCCGCTCCCTCCTAAATAGGAGGGAGACGGGGGACCCCTTACAGGGTAAGGCTGAGGAGTATGTTCAGTTCTTGGCGGACAAAGTTGCTCGGTTTCGGTCGGACCTGGACTCCACTCCCGCAGATCCAGCCGAGACACAAGGGAATGACTTGGCAGACCATCTCTGGGTTGAGTTTCAGGATGTTGCCTCTGGGGATGTGGACAAGGCTATGCGAGCTGTGAGTGCCTCCACCTGTATACTGGAAGCGCTACCCCAGGCAAAATCTCGATGGTGCAATCAGTGGGCCTGTGGGGTGGAAGCTTATCGGAAGATTTTTCACTAAAAACTCCTCTCAGGTCCCAATATTCTTTTGGAATCTTCTCCTCCCCCTCAATTCTCTCCTGGCCCCTGGCGGCCAAAGTGGGGTTGAGCCAGCAGGCTCTGAGGCTTTGACCTCCTCATCTGGGGCTGTGCTGGTTCAAATGCGCAGCCACCCCTCCCTCCAGTTAATGCGAGGGTTCCATTTACAAAGCCAGGGGAGTCCCAAATAAGGGATCTGTCCATCCCAGGTGTCACAATAAAAGAGATTAACTCCAAATGGGTTCCCATCTTCATTTCTAGAGGTTCAGTGTAAAAATGGGCTGGGCCCCCACCTGCAATGGACCCATCGATCTGGCAAAAAACAATAGGGGTTTTCAAAGTCCTCAACTTCAAGCCCAATTTCTCAACCATTGCTGGACTAATCATACATCTGGAGCAGCCGGAGTCCAGGAGAGCTGAAAGCTGCTCCGTCTCACCAGCAGGTGGCACCCTTAGCTCAATTGGGATTAACATGGGGCCTTTATTTGAACTCACCCAACGATGCGAGGTGTCATCATTGGATTCATCAGAGGAGCTGGTGGTCACGTCCGTTTCCTCCTCCACCTCCAGTTGGAAACGCCGGGGAACATTCTCAGCAGTGTACGCAGCCTCTTTCTTCTTCCCCGGGGCCTTGCCTGCCTTTCCCTCCCTCTTGGTAGGGGGTGGAGCGGTCTGGGCCAGTTTAACGCGGCAATCCATGGTGCGATGGCCTCCCTTTCCACAATGGAAGCATGTGAAAGGCTTGGCCTTGCTGGTGGAGCTTCCCCTCCCTTCACTCCTGATGCGAAATGGGGCTTTTAGGGCTGGGGGGGGGGGGCGACCTCTGCACTTTTTCTTCTTTTGCACGTTGAAGTCTAACCAAATCTAACTCAACGTCTGCTGCATTTTCATACCAAGCAACAACTCGTCTGGGAAGGTGCCTGTTAACGCATTGCTGGTAAATGTCCTCATTCAATCCCAAGGCAAACTGATCCAGGAGGGCCTCTTCTGATCACCCCCTCATATACGCTGAAAGCTGTTGAAACTCATGAACATATTCAGCCACTGGTCTATTTCCTTGCTTTAGGGCCATAAAATTCACCTTCCCGCGTTTCTCAATCAGCGGGTCATCAAACCTCCTCTTCAGTGTAGCCATAAAATCATTAAAATTCCTCAGGAGAGGGTAATTGCATTGGTGTCACCATCCAATCGGCCGCCTTTTCTTCCAAAGAAAGCAAAACCATCCTCACTTTCATCTCATCGGTTTCTAAATCTGGACCATATATTTCCATATAATTCCAAATTTGAATGACGAAAAGGCCCAACCTCTTGGGATCACCATTATATTTTACTGTTAAGGGAGGGACTTTTGCCATTCGGCGTCTTCTGCCCCCCCCCCTATTCTGGCAGCAGCCCTGGCTGGCGGGGGAGGCTGGTTCTGGGTTTCCTTGCTCCCAACCTCCCTCGGCCTCTTCACCCTCCCTAAATTTATGCATGGAGTACCTTTGTTCAAATTCTTCCATTTGCTCCCTTTCCATCGCTCTCCCTCGGGTCTTCCGCTCAGTCATAGCTTCCTCCCATTCAGCTGGGTTTTTTTCAGTCTCCTTCTGGTGACTCCTGCATCCAATTCTTCAGAATCCTCTTTTTGCCCAACTCCCAAAGTCCATCGGGGGCGAACCGCAGGCTCTTCTTCTCTTAAGCCAGCCAGCCTTTCAGGTAAAGATGGGTCTGCAGTTGCCCCTTCAGTCTCCTCTTCATCGCTGGCATGCAATGACAGTTTTCTTTGTTCCTTCTTGTGAGTACACCCCCCACGGTAGGTTGAAACTCCTGGTGGGGTGTGTGAGACTTCGCTTAATTGTCAGCACCTCTTCATTGGATAATCAGGAAAGAAAACCACAAGACTCCATTGATAGAAATCAAGTGTACTTTTACTAATTATAAATGAACAGAAGCGTAGCAAAGCGAAGTCTGATTATTTAGGCGCAAAAGCAAATGATATATTGTATAACCCATTCCCCACCCCTTGGCATCCCATGCACAGTCCAATCATAATTCTCCCAAGTGTCAGGTGCGAGATAACTTCGAAAGGCATCAACAAGATGGAATGTCGGTGCCATTGGCCTTGGCGGGAAACCTCCTCCTCATGCGCAGTAAGACGGGCAGTTGAAACTCCAGAATCTTCCTCCAGCACAACAATCAGTCCCCTCCCAAATACCATGCCCTCCCTCCCCGTTTCAATGGCAGCCGAAGCAGCAGCAAAGCAGAGGCTGACAGGACCCTTACTACTCTTCTGGCCTTCCGTAAAGCCACTAAGACCTGGCTGTTCTGGCAGGCCTGGGGCTGTTGATCTGTATCCAGCCCCATTCTAACAGTATGCATGGTGTGAAATTTTAATAATTGTATCCAATGTTCCCTCTAATTTTTTTTTCAGTGTGTGCGGAAAAGTATAGTATTTGAGCAGCACATTTTCATTCCTGAGCACCTGAATTTTTTTCACAGATGTTTCACAGAGCAATTGATTTATAGGATCCGAATTGGAATGGAGAAAAATGGTTTTGTGCTTGAGTGTGTGTGTGTGTGTGTGTGTGTGTGTGTGTGTGTGTGTTTGAGTGAGTGAGTGAGTGAGTGAGGGATCCAGTAAGGGAACTGCGCCTATTTAGGAAAGAAGGTAAATTATTGCAAACATGATCAATCGAAGATAAGTATGGGGACAGGTTGGGCACTAGAGAGAAAGTGATAAAAGAGTGGGAGAGAGGAAGAAAAAAAGAGGGAAGAGAGACAGAAAGAGGCAGAGAAGGACAGAGAAAGTGACAGAAGAGTGGGAAAGAAGGAGAGAGAAAGAGAGACAAAGAGAAAGAGGGTGAAAGAGACAGAAAGAGACAAAGAGGAGAGAGAAGGGAGAAGGAGAAAGTGACAGAAGAATGGAAAAGAGGGAGAGAGAAAGAGAAGAGAGACAAAGAGAAAGAGGATGAGAGAGACAGAGAGAGAAGAGAGGAAGAGGAAAGAGTAAGAGAGAACATCTCATTTCAACCCTGAGGTGCAAATATTCTCTTTGATTGGTAATTTTATTTGTCCATTTACTATCCAATACTCTCATTTCTCCTTAAATTCATCAAGAATTCCCTTCTTTTTATTGAATTTATCACAATACCCTGAGAACAACTTTTTCAGCATAGCTTTACAGCTTTTTAAACTATATAGTAATTTAGGTCAGGTTTTCAGAACATTAGTCTATTTATAAGTCACTAAGTGCAAAGAAACAGATTCAGAAAGTTGGCTTCCCTTTTTGTAATTGCCTATTGCCTGCTTAATTTTCTACCTACATTTTTGATAACTGATATTCACATTGACCCAAAAAGCCCATCATAGAAAGAAACGCTCCCTATGAACTTTGTTGGGTTTCCATGGAATGAAGTTTGATCTTTTTCTCAATCATATAGTAGCATATTCTTTCTAAGGAGGATATAATCAAGATAGTCCATAATTGCCTATCAATCTAAGAGTATGGCGATTGACAATCTCTTTATATTTCAACTCTAACACTTTCAGTCTTAAAGGTTTGGTGAGGAGAAATCCAAAAATTCTTTTAAAGAGGAAAAAAATGCTTGCACAATTGCACCCATTGAGACATGTATATATACACAACACACAGTAGCAAACTGAAAATGGATTTTTTATATATATTATAAAATAAAATAAAACTTTATGAAAAAAAAAAAGATATAGTCTGTGTTTCTGCTGTTGCACTCTTATATTATTATTCCTCTATACTGTTTACATTTCTACATTGTTTACTAGTCTAAACTGTTTACATCTCCATATAGTTTAGACCAGTGGTTCTCAACCTGTGGTCTGCAGACCCCTGGGGGAATGGCAATATTGACACAGGAGGTCCATAAAGGCTTGAAAAATGTTGATTTAGATCTTAAGTCTTGGCCACAAAAAGTATTTAAATGGGATCCATGATGATGAAAAGGTTGAGAAACACTGGATAGCAGTAGCAATAACACATAAACTTATATAACCGCTTCACAGTGCTTTAAGCAGTTTAAAGAGTCAGCATATTTCCCCCTAATAATCTGGGTCCTCATTTTACCAACCTTGGAAGGATGGAAGACTGAGTCAACCATGAGCCAGTGAGACTTGAACTGTCAAACTGCTGCCAGCTGGCAATCGGCAGAAGTAGCCTGCAGTACTGCACTCTAACCATTGCACCACCACGACTCTTAGATAAGACCTGTATATTGATTTCAGCATTATATTGTTAGACTTCTGCGTCACAAGTTGCATTGGTTGCCGGTTTGCTTCCGGGCACCAGTTCAAGGTGCTGATTTTAATCTTTAAAATCCTTCATGGCATGGGACTGGGTTACCTGATCAACTATCTCTCCCCAATTGCATCTGCCCATCGCATTAGCTCTGGCACAGAAGACATGCTGCTTGGGATCTACCCTTAGAGGGTCTCCGGGGAGGGCCTTCTCTGCCCTAAGACTCACTTTATGGGACATTCCTCCTCCCCCTGCCCCTCCCCCCCCAAAATTAGTTCCAACTGTTGATTTTCTGGAGAGCTCTGGGATAATATGTGCATGGGCGAGGAAAATGGCTGCCGGGTTTTTCGCTCGGCTTCTACATCAAATTTAAAATCGGAAAAAGAGTCTGTATTTGCACTCGGGAGCCAACCCAAAGGAGGAACGAACGTCCGAACACCTAGCGACCCAGGATTGGCAGCGGGAACGGAAAATTCGATCAATCCGGGCTGCCAATCCGAAAAAACGCTGAGCTCCGGAGAAACGCCGAGCCTCGGAAAAACGCCGAGCTCCGGAAGACACGGAGACGCTGAGAGATTGTTAGTTGTGGGCGCGGGGGCTGGCAGCGGTAACGGAGAATTACACCACTCCAGGCTGCTAGCCCGAGAAGCCACCGAACAGTTGTTGAGCTCTGGAAGAAGTTTTGGAGGAAGTTGAGCTACGGAGCAGTGGAATTTTTGCCCTCCCCAAACTCCAGAGGCTTTATAGGAGCCTGGGGAGGGCGAAAACAGCCTCCACCCCGGAGGCCCTCCGGAGGCTTCAGAAGTTTTCCTGAAGCCTCTGGGGAGCAAAAAAATGGCCCTACGGGCAAACCAGAAGTTCAGGAACTGACTTCCGGTTTGCTTGTAGGGCCGGTTTAAGCCCTCCGGAGCCTTCAGGGGCCTTCCGGAGATTTTCCTGAAGGCTCTGGAGAACGAAAAACGACCCTATGAGCAAACTGGTAGTCACTTCCGGTTTGTCCATTGGGCCATTTTTAGTCCTCCAGACCCTTCAGGGCCCTTCTGGAGATTTCCCTGAAAGGCTCCGGAGGGCTTAAACCAGCCCTCGAGCAAACCGTTTTTTTTGCACTCCGGAGGCTTCAGGGAAGCTCCTGAAGCCTCTGGAGGGCCTCTGGGGAGGGAGGCTGTTTTCGCCCTCCCCAGGCTCCTATAAAGCCTCTGGAGCCTGGGGAGGGCAAAAAATGGCTTCAAAAAAAGAGTGCGCGCAAGCACTCTGGCCAGCTGACAGGGAAACATCTCACGTGCCCTGACAAACTGCTCCACGTGCCACCTGTGGCACGCATGCCATAGGCTCACCATCCCAGATATAGGGTTTCCTGCCTAGGCTAGAAAACCTCCAAGGCCCCTTCCAACTCTGTTATTCTATTCTATTGTTAAATTTTCCTACTATCCACAACAAAAAATACAGGAAAGAGGTTAAAATACAGTTTTGTTACAAAAAATATATTACACATTTTTAAAAAAAATACAGCAAAAACTGCAGACATCAATGACTTTCTTCAGCATCAGGAAGATTGATTTTTCAATCACAATGTTTTTCCAACAAATCTTTACTTCTAAGAACATTGCTAGCAATAAGATAGACTTAACTATATATGAACTCAATATGAACGGGACTTGTACATGATTAAGTTTAGAAAGAAAAAGAAAGAAAGAAAGAAAGAAAGAAAGAAAGAAAGAAAGAAAGAAAGAAAGAAAGAAAGAAAGAAAGTTCAGATGTGCCAATAGCAAAATGGCTCTATGCCGCCCCCTGCTGGCCACATCAAGCCAGCTGTGTCAAATCCTACCATTTCCTAGCAATAATTGGTGGATAAGGGTGAAGAAGTGAGCGGTTGAATTGGCAAAACTAGCTGTGTGCTTTCTCCCCTTGTGAAGCCAAAGTGAAGGGCATATATGTGTTTTTTCTTAGCTGTTAGTGCAACTTTAAAATATGTGGATGTACCAGGCTTGAGAATTCTGAGGCTTAAAGTCCATACATTTTAAGATACATAAATTAACATGAGAACATAAAAAACCATTAAGTAATAAATTTTTTAAAGCATCCAGAAAAGCAGATGTATACATGATCCTTCGCCCTAATCAAACAAGTAGGTCACCTCCAGGATTACATTCAATTTTGCATTTTTAACTTCAGAAACTTTTCAATTTCCTGTAATTTTTCATGGTACAATATGACTTCATTAACATGAACTGCACATTATGAAATACAGGTATCCCTCAACTTATGATCACAACTGAGCCTAAACTTTATGTTGCTAAGTGGGAAACTTGTTGTGACTTTTGCCCTATATTACAACTTTTCTTAGCACCTTTGTTAAGTGAATCACTGCAGTTCTTAAATTAGTAACATCGTTGTTAAGTGAATCTGGTGTTTCCCCATTAACTTTGCTTGTCAGAAGGTCACAAAAGATGATCACATCATTCTGGCACACTGCAACTGTTGTAAATGTGAGTCGGTTATCGAGCGTTCAAATATAAATCAAGCGCAATAGTTGTATGTGTGAAAAAACAGCCATAAGTCACTTTTTTTCCCAATGCCGTTGTAACTTTGAACAGTCACTAATGAGTTGTAAGTGGAAGACTACCTGAATAATTACCCCAGTGTAATTTGTATTTGTATTTATTGGACATTTATAGGCCGCCCTTTTCCCTGAGGGGACTCAGGGCGGCTTACAATCAATTATTGCAGAATGCTTCCTATTGTGGTTCGGTAGGAGCCTTTGGAGCTGCTATCAGACTGACACAGAAATCTCCTGTGAGTGGTTTCAGGATGCTCACAGGAGAAGATAACAAGCAGCTGGGGCTCGTTAAGGATCTCCTCCTGCGGATAAAAGACTGATGGTGCCACACCTGTTGCAGAAGTCAACGTCGTTCGTTCGTTAGTTCCGTTCCATTCCTGTTCTAGTTCGTGTTCATGATTCAAAGAAGCACTTGGATAAGTGATTTGCTTTATATAAACCTGGTTTGCTGTGAGAGTTTGTTTTTGCATTTGCTGTTTAACTTTTTGCCAGAGAATTTATCTATGTTTATTTTGGGCTCGCAGCCAGCAAAAGCGGGAACTGATAAAGACATTCCTTTGCAAGCTGTGTGTGGCTGTCGTTTCTGAACGAGCAAGGAGGGGGGGTCAGAACAGCTTCCTAGTTTTTCTCTTGAATGATTTATATCATCAGAGTTTCTATCTCACAGATCCACTTAGTCACAGCACTGCAAGATTCTGAGATGATTTTGGATCCCTTCAACATCACACAGCTGTTTCTTTCAACCTCGGTTATGTTTGGCAGCCTGTAGAATAAGGGAGCAAGCAAGGAAGATTGTCAAGGTTTTTGTAAAATTTTCAAAGTTTGCAAAGTTTTTTTAATTTATTTTTCAATTTTAAAAATATAAATATTCCGTCTTTCCTTAAGCAGTGTGTCATCTGGGTGCAAATATTTAGAATATAGAATAATAGAGTTGGAAGAGACCTTGAAGATCTTCTAGTCCAACCCCCTGCTTAGGCAGAAAACTCTACAACACTTCAGACAAATGGTTATCCAACATCTTCTTTAAAAACTTCCAGTGTTGGGGCATTCACAACTTCTGGAGGCAAGTTGTCCCATTGATTAATTGTTCTGTCAGGAAATTTAACCTTAGTTCTAGGTTGCTTCTCTCCTTGATTAGTTTCCACCCATTGCTTCTTGTCTTGCCACCAGATGCCTTGGAGAATAGCTTGACTCCCTCTTCTTTGTGAGATATTGGAACACTGCTATCATGTCTCCCCTAGTCCTTCTTTTAATCAAACTAGACATACCCAATTCCTGCAACCGTTCTTCCTATGTTTTAGCCTCCAATCCCCTAATCATCTTTGTTGCTCTTCTTTGCACTCTTTCTAGAATCTCAACATCTTTTTTACCTAGCGGTAACCAAAACTGAATGCAGTATTCCAAGTATGGCCTTACCAAAGCATTATAAAGTGATATTAACACTTCACGGGCCCACGTGGAGGCTCAGGGAGGGTGGGAAATGGGCCTCCCAGAAGTTCTAGAAGGCCAGAAATGGGCCTGTTTCCGGCCTCGGGGGGGGGGGCTCTGGATCCCGGGGGGCAGCTTTTACCTTCCCATAGGCTCGAGGAAAGCCTACAGAGCCTGAGGAAGACAAAAATGGCCCTGTGGTGCAGGAGGCCGACTAGGTCACACCCACCATGGCCACACCCACCCAGCAACTGGGCAAGAGAACCCATTGCTGAAATTTTTGAAGCTCACCCCTGCATGGCATGTGAGAAACTGGGCCATGCAAAAAGGTGAAGCCCCATCCGTGGGTTGCAGACAGCACACAAAACCATACCCCTCTGGTCCATGGAACAACCTCTCGCCACCGAACCGGTCTCTGGTGCCCAAAAGGTTCGGGACCGCTGATCTAATCAACTGCAGTGATTCACCTAACAACTGTGGCAAGAAAGGTGATAAAATGGGGCAAAACTCACTTAACAAATGTTTCATTTAACAACAAAAATTTGAGCTCAATTGTGGTCGTAAATCAAGAACTACCTGTAAGGAGTAGGCCCAAAACACTGGAAGAAGAAAACAAGATATATATTTCCCAACTCAAACAGTCATAAATTTCATGGGAATACTCACCCCTCCTTATCACCGGTGTATAGGGAATTGTCCACCCACATCCATTCACGGGTGCTGAAGTTTGCAGAGAGTCCTATCCACCACAGTTGTGCTCCATTGGTGATACGCTGGATGAAATGCTGTCAAGAATACGTTTGTCAGTTCCTTGCCTGCTTAGTATGGCATAACAGAATCCAGCATTAGTGCATAAAACACACAAAAACAGCACATAAAATGTGTATGAACACCAATACAGTGAATTGGTTTTAAAATGCACAATTAAAATGATGAATAAATATAATTAACTTAAATTAAAAATCATCCGGAATAAAGATAGCCAGGCCCTCTTGTTCCTTTGATCACAAATTAAATAAGCAGTTACTAGAGTAACTGATGGCTGGATATCTAGACCATTCAGCCATTGGACAACAGTGCCTTCAAGATGATGTACCATATTTTTCAGAGTACAAGATGCACCAAGATTTTGAAGAGGCAATTTTTTTAAAAAAAATTGCACTCTGCAGACCTCCCAAAAACGGTCCATTTTTCACAAAAACGGGCACTGTGGTTGTCAAAAAAAAGGGGGGGCTGCATAGCCTTTAGGAGGCTTATAGAGTGCTCCTGAGGGCTGAGGTGTGGGGCAAAAATGAACAAAAAACGGTCTGTTTTTTGCTCATTTTTGCCTTCCACAGCCCCCAGGAGCACTCTGGAAGCCTCCTAAAGGCAATGCATGGTCATTTTAGCAAAGGGGGAGGGGTTTCAGGAGGCAAAAAATGCTGTATTCAGTGTATAAGACACATCCAGATTTTCACCGTCTTTTTTGAGGGAAAAAGGTGCGTCTTATACTCCGAAAAATACAGTAGTTCTTTCAGGGATCCAGGAAACCTTCTCATGGGGCATTTTGTCACAATATATGTAAAAAAAAGCAAAAGTTAGAATATTTTGGACATGTGATGCGATCGGTCTGGCTAAATAGGTAGTAACTCCGGCGAACACGTGACCGTACTGGTTCTATGATCAGTGGTGCCATCTTGATTTTCTGTTCTGCACATGTGCAGAACAATCTTCATTTTAAAAATGTAATTTTTATTCGTTTTTTTAATGTTGTGCGCATGCACAGATCGTTTTAAATGAAAATTGTCCACACATGCTAAATGTTTTACTACCAAACCGGTAGTAATGGCGGCTGGAACACACCCCTGTGCGACACCTGGAAAAATACGGCATCCTTCACTTAATCCTCCAGGGAAAGACTGAGGGCAAATGAGGCCCAGGCAGAAGAAGAACATCATGGCTTCAAAATCTAAGGGATTGGTTTGGAGAAAACTCAGCAGCACTTTTTCGTGCAGCTGTTGATAAAAATAGGATCAGCAACACGATCTTGTAAAGTGTGTGGGATGTTTGTGAGATGCAATACAGTATAATATTGCAGTACAGTATTGCACTTCCAGGGCAACATGACTTTGCCACAGCTAAATAGTCTACATATTCTGGCTGCTGGAAGGATCTGCCAACGAGAAGCAGCAGCATGAATGAATACTGTTTATAAATGAACACTCTGGGACATATTTTTAGGTTATTGTTAAGGAGTCTTCTGGCTTTGGTTTGGAGGCTAAAGAGGGAGACCTGATGAGCTGTCCACCTGGAAAACTACCAGATCAGGGGTGTCAAACTCCAGGCCCGGAGGCTGAATCCGGCCCACGGGATGCTTAGATCTGTCCCACAGGGCCACCCTAGGAACAGGGAAGGACCAGACCGAGGTGCCTCTGCCAGTGAAAAGGAGCCTGAAAGGGCTGTGCATGGACTTCCCAGGTTCTGCTTTCGACCGCGACAGCCTCCAGCCTTCTTCCAGAGAAAACGGAGCTCGGGGGCCATACATGACTCCCCAAGGCCACGTTTTTGGCCACAACATATGCAGCCCTCTGCCAGTGAAAGCAGAGCCTGGAGGGCTTCAGGAGGCAATTGCGGGCAAAAATGGGGCCTGGGAAGGCCGTGTGTGGCCCGCGAGCTCCGTTTTCTCTGGCAAAGGGCTGCAGGAGGCTGTTGTGGCTGAAAATGGAGCCTGGGAAGATTGCACGCAGCCTTCCTAGGTTCCATTTTTGCTGGCAGAGGCACCTCGTTTTTACTACAGAGGGCTAGCAAAACAAACTAAAAGCAAAACAAAACAAAGGAGAAATGTTTCCCCCTTTTGAATTTGAGCATCCAAGAAGGGACAGGAAAGGAGAAAGGGAAAGAGCAAGTAAAAGAAGGGGAGATGGGAAGAGAGCAAGGAAAGAAAAAGAAGGAAAGAGGGGAAGGAAGAAGAAAGGAAAATGAAGAGGGAAGGAAAAAGAAGAGGAGAGGAGGGAGGGAAGGAAGGAAGGAAGGAAGGAAGGAAGGAAGGAAGGAAGGAAGGAAGGAAGGAAGGAGAATGTAAAGAGAGGGAGGGTCTGAAGGAAGTCCTGCCTTAGCACTTGGCCACCACTGGTGTCCCCGACATGAGTGATGTTGAGCTTCTCCCCATGCTCCCCCAGGCCCCCCCCCAGGTCAACGCAAGGAGGAGCCGGGTCTTTTCAAGACTGCACATTTCTACAGGATGCAGGAGAATGTTGGTATTTACCAGTTCTGCCTCTTCTTTCAAAACTGCAAGTTCAGAATCTTTGGCTCTGCAATCGTCTCTACTGTCATTCCAGGTTTGTTTCTCCCCTGAGATCCAATAGCATTTGTTTCCATGAAGCTGCCAATCTTTGGGACACAGCTTGAAATTCCCTGAAAAAGAAAAGGGGGCTCCATGTTTATTCATTCATTGAAACCAGGTGTAAATACTGCGTCATTCTGACATCAATTTGAAGGTAGTTCTCGATTTGCAATGGTTCATTCAGTGACCGTTCAAAGTTACAACATCACTGAAAAAAGTGGCTTGGGACTATGTTTCACATTTATGATCGTTACAGCATCCCCATGGTCATGGGATCAAAATGCCAAGTGATCATATTGATGGCCGTTGTAGTGTCCTAGGAACATTTACAACCTTCTGAAAAGTCAATGGGGAAGCCAGATTCACTTAACAGCCGTGCTAGTAAATTAACAACTGCAGTGATTCGCTTAACAAATATGGCAAGAAAGGTTGTAAAATGGGGCAAAGCTCTCTTAACAAATGTCTCACTTAGCAACAGAAGCTTTGGGCTCAATTATGGTTGTAAGTCGAGGACTACCTATACAAGGAAAGGTAAAGGTTTCCCTGGTAAGTCCTGTCCGACTCTAAGGCACAATGCTCCTCTCTGCTTCTTAGCCGGGGGGTGCAGTATTGTCTGAAGACATTTCCAAGATCATATGGCCAGCATTATATGCCAAAGTTACATGGAACTCTGTGGTCTGGCTAAATGTCATGGAGGCCCTTCCCATCTAACTGTGCAAACCATTCCATTCCATCCCTTATAACGGCACTCGGTTTCCAGTCACGTTTCATCGGTACGCAATAATTGCAGCTCTGCAAACGAAGCCTTTGTATCTCCGTTTAGAAATGTAAAAGGAGACAAGCCTATTCGAAAGCTAACTGATTTTAGAAAGCAATTTTGGGCCAAGGCATTTTCATTGGGTGAAAAAGTCAGGAAGGTGATCCAAGCTGCCTAATGAAAACTCTGAATCTCCTCTTACCCCGTGCTGAGTTATTAATAGACTGTTATACATCTTAACCTCCCACGTCATGTGCTGTCCCATGGTAGCAGGAATGAGGGGTGGTGGGAGGTTTGTCCTGGCAGGAATAAGCAAAGAGTCTGCCAACATCA